>NW_026705846.1:300000-406023 GCF_029867415.1 Vicia villosa | reverse complement strand
AATGATGATCCTTCACAGTTGACTTTTTCCTGACAAAGTGAATTTTTGGGCTTTTGTGTAGAAATAAGATCTTCTCCCCAAATGGATGATATAAATGGATTATATGGAGGTAGTAGAGATCCTTGAATCATGTCTTGAGTTTTGGATTCATGCCCTGATCAGAAGTCAACTATCTTGGTGAATTAGGTCAAAACCCTAATTTGTCGACCATGTGAAAGTAATGACTGTAGACTTTGAATTGAAGTGTGATGTCCAGTAGACCTTGTAATATGAGTTATTTGAAGATGATTGATGTCTTTGAATGACCCTCTGAGGTTTTTTAGGGTTTCCCAAATGTGATCCCTGATTTTAGTCCTTGATAGGCTCAAAACCCTAGTCTGGTGACCTGAGTAAACCTGTACTCATATGACTGGATGTCTAATCAATCATAGATGAGAAAAGTGAAGTTTTTGAGCCCCATGATTGTATTAGAGACTAGTCTTTGTATTGATTGATCCTTTGCCTGAGCTTTCTTGTCTTTGAGCATCCTCGATTAGGTACCAGATGGAGAAATGACTGCTCTGGGTACTTGTCTTGACCTGATGAACAATCCTGAAGGTATGTCATCTCAGGGGGGGTCAAAAATTAGGGTATGACAGATGCCCCTATTTAAGTTTCTTTTATCTGGAGGGAGAGAGATTGATATCTCGATCTCTCCTGCGTAAAAGAGACTTAAATATCAAAGAATGCCCGAATTTTGGGCGCTCCTGAGATGTTGTAATTGAAAATCTTTGCATGATTTGATCTCGTCGTCGCACTTGGCGGGGGATGAGGAGACAAACTCCTGCAGAAATACTTGATGTGGATTCTGGTGAATGGATGGCAATGTAGGATGCGCAATCCATCTTCTTTAACTAAGTGTTGATACTTAGAAAAAGGTAAACAACCTCCTCTCGTTCCGGATGTCCAAATCTCGAAACTGGTCTTAGTTGCGTTTGGACAATATCTCAGATAAAGAGAAAATTTCCAACGGTTTGTTTCCTCATCAAACTTCTTACCAGCACTTGGAGGTAAGATACCATTTGACGGTAATAAAGAAACTTCAAAGGTTTGTTTCCTCATCAAACTTCTCATCAGCACTTGGAGATGAGATACCATTTGACGGTAATAAAGAAACTTCAAAGGTTTGTTTCCTCATCAAACTTCTCATCAGCACTTGGAGATGAGATACCATTTGACGGTAATAAAGAAACTTCAAAGGTTTGTTTCCTCATCAAACTTCTCATCAGCACTTGGAGATGAGATACCATTTGACGGTAATAAAGAAACTTCAAAGGTTGGTTTCCTCATCAAACTTCTCATCAGCACTTGGAGATGAGATACCATTTGACGGTAATAAAGAAACTTCAAAGGTTGGTTTCCTCATCAAACTTCTCATCAGCACTTGGAGATGAGATACCATTTGACGGTAATAAAGAAACTTCAAAGGTTTGTTTCCTCATCAAACTTCTCATCAGCACTTGGAGATGAGATACCATTTGACGGTAATAAAGAAACTTCAAAGGTTTGTTTCCTCATCAAACTTCTCATCAGCACTTGGAGATGAGATACCATTTGACGGTAATAAAGAAACTTCAAGGGTTTGTTTCCTCATCAAACTTCTCATCAGCACTTGGAGATGAGATACCATTTGACGGTAATAAAGAAACTTCAACATCTTCCCTTTTGACCTGGCATCTTTGAAAGATTGTCATATGGGCCCATGCTTTTTGAGGGGCTAATGACTTTGTTTTGAAGGCAGACGAACTGTTTTCGGGGTGAAAACTGCCATTCGTCGACTGGTGCCTGGGGAATCAACAAACTGTTTTCTTAAGGGGAAAACTACCATTTATTGACTCTGTGGGGAACTAAACATCCCTGAAACAGACAAACTGTTTGAAGAAACTACCATTTGTCGATCTCTTGAGTATTTAACAGACAAACTGTCTTTCCTTGGGGAAAGACTACCATTTGTTGACTCCGCTGGGGATCATGAACTATCTTCTAGATGAAGACTACCATTCACTGATTCTGCTGGGGAATCATTTGTCGATCTGCTGGGAGATTCTGAATTATTTTCTTTGACGAAAAAGAAGGTGGCATCTCTCGACCTTGCTGGGGAAATGCCAAACTTTTGGGGAAGCCCAAAATGCGAAGCAAACTATCTTATCTGAAGAAGACTGTCGAATGTCGCTCTGCAGGAGAATCTCGGCTGAGGAATTCCAAAAGTGAACAAACTATTTCCTTGAGGGAGACTACCATCTGTTGACTTGCTTGGGGAAATCTCTCTACATGGATCGTTGTCTTGCAGGAAAAAGTTGCTCCAGGACTTGCAGGGGAAACTTGAGTTCATGCCCTCATGACTCGGGCATTCTCATGATTAAAAGCCTCATTTGACTATGCAGTTGTGATGTAATGTATGCATGAATATTATGACAATTATAAAATGTAAAGTGAATGTGAATAGAATTGTCGCGGATGTAAAATCCTAATGATACGACTTGAATTCTTGTTGATCAGAAGATGTCCTCTTCTTGGAGTTCGAACTCTGTTTGGAATATCTGGCTATCAGTTGTCCGCTGTCCGAAGTAAATAATATGAATTGAAGTAAAGACTCGTCAT
This sequence comes from Vicia villosa, assembly GCF_029867415.1. Taxonomy (NCBI): domain Eukaryota; kingdom Viridiplantae; phylum Streptophyta; class Magnoliopsida; order Fabales; family Fabaceae; genus Vicia; species Vicia villosa. The sequence continues at coordinate 403,383 of NW_026705846.1, read as the reverse complement.
CGGGAGATGTTCGCAAAGCGACCTCATGGGGAAATATTGGTTCCCGGAGTCTCAACCGTTCTCGGAGCAACTGTTTGCATTCTTCCTATTGTTTGTAAACCTTAGAAAGAAATTTCACCTTTATTTTTGCAAGTAAATTCATTTTTATTTTATGAAAACATTTGTTTCAAGAAATTGACTGTTTAAACTTAAAATGCATTTCAGGAAACTGAATAAGACTAGATTGCAAAGGAAAAGCACAAGGCTCAAATTATTATATATGGAATGGTAATCAGCCAAATGCTTGATTCCATGGAGTATTTACAAAGTTGGAAATTGGTAATTTTCGGGAAAAGGGCTACGATGAAACGTGACGACCGTTATCTTTCCCTTCCACTCCAAGTTGCGTTGTATTCGTGCTTCGTAGAAGATGACCTACTGCTGATGAACACTCCGCTATGGATTTTGAATGATCAAGTTTGTCCTGAACACAGTTACTTGCCATATATCCCTAACTTTTGCGTAAACTACCCCTTTCGGGTTTTAAGTTTACCGGGATTGATTATTTATTTTTTATGTCTCTAACTTTTGCCTGAATCGCCCTTTCGGGTTTTCGATTCACCGAGACGCTCTTTTTTGCCTAAGCCGCTCTTTGCGAGTTTTCAACTTAGCGAGCTGTTCTTTTATTTATTTAGGCGAAGTATTTCTTGACTGCGTCGACGTTCACAGGACGGGTGAATTCTTCTCCATCCATAGTCGTGAGTATTAAGGCTCCTCCTGAGAAAGCTCTCTTGACCACGTAGGGGCCGTCATAATTGGGAGTCCATTTCCCTCTCGAATCTGTGAGAAAAGATTGAATCTTTTTGAGTACAAGGTCGCCTTCTTTGATTGTGCGAGGTCGAACCTTTTTGTCGAAAGCTTTCTTCATTCTTTGTTGATATAGCTGTCCGTGGCATAAAGCTGTCATGCGCTTTTCTTCGATTAAGTTCAATTCATCGAATCTGCTTTGACACCACTCGGCTTCTGTTAATTTTGCCTCCATCAAGACTCTCATTGATGGAATCTCAACCTCTATAGGTAGGACTGCCTCCATGCCATATACAAGGGAGAAAGGAGTTGCTCCAGTCGAAGTACGTACTGATGTACGGTAACCATGAAGAGCATATGGGAGCATTTCATGCCAATCTTTGTAAGTGATGACCATCTTCTGAATGATTTTCTTGATGTTTTTGTTAGCTGCTTCTACAGCTCCATTCATCTTTGGCCTGTAAGGAGATGAGTTGTGATGTTCGATCTTGAATTCTTCACAAAGCTCCTTCATCATTTTGTTATTCAAATTTGACCCATTGTCAGTGATTATCTTGCTAGGAATGCCGTAGCGACAGATGATGTGATTCTTGATAAACCTGACGACAACTTGTCTTGTAACGTTTGCATATGAAGCTGCTTCAACCCATTTGGTGAAATAGTCTATGGCTACCAAGATGAAGCGATGTCCGTTGGACGCTTTTGGTTCGATCATTCCAATCATGTCGATTCCCCACATGGAGAAAGGCCAAGGGGAAGAGAGTATGTTGAGCAGAGATGGTGGCACATGGATTCTATCGGCGTAGATCTGGCATTTGTGACACCTCTTTGCGTACTGGTAGCAATCTGACTCCATCGTCAGCCAATAATATCCTGCTCTCAGTATTTTCCTTGTCATGGTATGTCCATTGGTGTGAGTACCAAAGGAACCTTCATGTATTTCTCTCATGAGTATTTCTGCTTCTTTTCTGTCAACGCATCTGAGCAGAACCATGTCGAAGTTTCTCTTGTACAGAACATCTTCATTCAGGAAGAATTTACAAGCTAACTTTCTCAAAGTCTTTCTATCTTTCTTTGATGCCCCAAGAGGGTACTCTTGCTTTTGAAGAAAGTTCTTGATGTCGTAGTACCACGGTTTGTCGTCGATGATTGCTTCTACTGTGAAAACATGAGCGGGCCTATCCAGGCGCATAACATCGATCCGAGGAATGTCATTCCAATGATTTATCCTAATCATGGAAGAGAGTGTGGCTAGTGCATCAGCCAAGTTGTTTTCTTCACGAGGAATGTGATGAAAATCTACCCTGTCGAAGAATGGTAATAATCTTCTCGCGTAGTCTTTGTAAGGAATTAGCCCTGGTTGGCGTGTTTCCCATTCTCCTTTGATTTGATTGATGACCAAAGCAGAATCTCCGTACACATCCAAGTGTTTGATTCTTAGATCCATGGCTTCTTCGAGACCCATGATGCAAGCTTCATATTCGGCCTCATTGTTTGTGCATTTGAAAGTTAATCTGGCAGTAAATGGAATATGGGTACCCTGAGGTGTAACAATGATTGCCCCAATTCCTCGTCCATAAGCATTGACAGCTCCGTCAAAGATTAAGCCCCACTGGGATCCTATCTCAGGTCCTTCGTCTGGTAGTGGCTCATCGCAATCTTTCATCTTGAGGTACATGACGTCCTCGTCCGGAAAGTCGAAACTGGTTGATTCATGACCATTGAGTGGGTGGTGAGCCAGATGCTCAGCTAGAATGCTTCCTTTCACGGCTTTCTGTGCGTGATACTCAATGTCATATTCTGATAACAACATCTGCCAACGGGCAATTCTCCCGGTTAAAGCAGGCTTCTCAAAGATGTACTTGATTGGATCCATATGAGAGATCAAACAAGTAGTATGTCGAATCATGTACTGGCGGAGACGCTTGGCAGCCCAGGCCAAAGCACAACACGTCTTCTCGAGCATGGAGTAGCGGGATTCACAGTCAGTGAATTTCTTGCTCAGGTAGTAGATGGCATGCTCTTTTCTCTTTGTCTCGTCTTGCTGTCCAAGGACACAACCCATGGAATCTTCTAAGACGGTTAAGTACATTATCAAAGGTCTTCCTTCCACTGGAGGAGATAAGATGGGTGGTTCGAGCAGATATTCCTTAATGCTGTCGAACGCTTTCTGACAATCGTCTGTCCAGACGCAACTTTGATTTTTCCGTAGAAGTTTGAAAATAGGAGCACAAGTTGCTGTCATGAGATATATGAATCTCGAGATGTAATTCAGACGTCCAAGAAATCCTCTAACTTGTTTCTCGGTTTTGGGTGAAGGCATTTCTTGAATTGCCTTGACTTTGTCTGGATCTACTTCAATTCCTCGTTTGCTGACAATGAAACCAAGGAGTTTTCCTGAATAGACACCAAAGGTGCACTTGTTGGGGTTCAGGCGAAGCTGAAACTTCCGTAAGCGTTGAAATAACTTTGTCAGATTCTGTATGTGATCTTCTTCATTTTCTGATTTGGCAATCATGTCGTCCACATAGACTTCCACTTCCTTATGCATCATGTCGTGGAAAAGCGTAGTCATGGCTCTTTGATAAGTTGCCCCTGCGTTTTTTAGTCCAAAAGGCATAACGCGATAGCAGAACGTGCCCCAGGGGGTAATGAAAGCTGTTTTTTCCATGTCTTCAGGTGCCATTTTGATCTGGTTGTATCCTGAAAATCCGTCCATGAATGAGAAAACTTTGGATTTTGCTGTACTGTCTACCAACATATCAATATGTGGTAAAGGAAAATCATCCTTAGGGCTAGCTTTGTTCAAATCTCTGTAGTCGACGCACATGCGGACTTTTCCGTCTTTCTTAGGAACGGGAACAATGTTAGCTAACCACTGAGGGTATTCTGAAGTGACGAGGAAACCTGCGTTAATCTGCTTTTGAACTTCCTCTTTGATTTTCATGGCCATCTCCGGATGAGTTCTTCTCAATTTTTGCTTGACCGGAGGGCATTCGGCTTTTAACGGCAAGTGATGCTCCACTATACTGGTATCCAACCCTGGCATATCTTGATAAGACCAAGCGAAGACATCTGAGAATTCTTTGAGTAGCTGTATCAAACTCTCTCTGATCTCTGAACTGAGCGAAGCTCCAATCTTAACCTCTCTTCTGTTTCCATCGGAACCAAGGTTAATGATCTCTAGAGGCTCATTGTATGGCTGAATGGCCTCTTCCTTTTGTTGAAGTAATCGTGAAATTTCCTTTGATATTTCTTCGTCTTCTTCTTCCTCTGCCTCGAATACAGGAAACTCAAAGCTTGGAGAAGTCATATGGTCGTACGTTTCAACGGGGTATTTTATGATTAATCTGCATATGTGTGATAAGTTTTATTTAGACAACGAGGGAAGACTCGGTGTATGCAGTTAATGAAAATTTGATGTTTTTTAGGGTGTTTTTTAGGATTACCAATTTCCGAAAAAAGAAAAGGGAAAACTAAACGAAGGAACAGAATGACATTTTTATTTATGGACAGTCATTTCTTGAAACAAAGACCCTATAAAACAAAACTCTATTGCTTTGGGCGAAGCAAAGAGGGACATTTAACTAAGAAATAGTAAAATGCAAAGCCCTATGAAACATCTCTTCACCCTGGGCTATGGTGAGAGGACAAAATAACGGTGAAAGTTCCTACTTAGGAGTGCGAACAACAGTTGAAACTTCAACAGCTGTCCAATAGTGGCGAACCCCATTGTGCACTAAGTAATCTGGAACCTTAGGCTTAAGCTGGCCTGTGGTAGGTCTTGATTTACCAACCACTGTCTTTGCAACACTCAGACGATCTTCTTCTACTTCAGCAGACTGAGCGGTGTGAGCATACCCATTTCCAAGTGGAGTATGTCGAACTTTCTTTTGAGGAAACTTCCAATCTTCTGAATGGAGAGACTCGTTGTCGGAGACACTTTCGAGATCATCCTCTTCTGTATTTTGGTCTTGCTCTTCTCCCAAGATGGCATTGACTAGATATGTGAACTCTAGATCCTTAGCCTCGGAAGGTGACTTGGGGATATAATCCTCAATGATGACTTCACCAGTAGGTGATGCTGAATAGCAAGGGTTATACATCTCTTTTGGCTGAGAGAGGTACTCAAAATCACTGTTCCATCCAGTTGGAACAATATCTTCAAGAGAGATTCTTGAACTTTCAGGAGCGGAGTATTTCACCATGTAGTCGAATTTTCCGCTTGGTTCTCCTAATGTATCCCAAGTTTCTTCGGGGATAGGAGGAACTTCTTCTGATGGACCATGACTTCTGGTGGTGAAGCTGTCAGTAACTTCATCACTGCTTGGTTGAGTCTTACTTTCAGATCCTTCATTTGGATAACAGCAAAGTGGTTCTGATTCTGATAGGGAGATGTATCCTGCTTTGTTAAGATAGGATAACCACTCCTCTTCATCGGTGCTTTCCGTATCGATGATATTGACTGTTTGTTGAACAGGTTGAAGGAAACCTCCACTGCAGAAAGTTTCTTGAATAGGGAGAACTACTTCAACCCCTGGGATAGCTCTTGATGATGTCGGAAAGAATCCAATTCCTGTTCTGTTCTTGTTGTTGGTAGGAATATTAATGTGACCCCAACCACTGGTAGTGCCATCTTTTACAACTTGGATTGCATCTTTGTATGAAGAAATAGACGCTGCTTTCTCCTTTCCTTTGTCTAAGGAAAGTGCTTGGAATTTAGTTCCAACAACTTCTTTTGGTTCTATGTCGGAGAATGATGACAGGTTGCTGACGATTAGAGCTCGTTCTCCACATACGGTTACCAATTTGTCATTCCTTATGAACTTCAATTTCTGATGAAGAGTTGAAGTAATTGCCCCAGCCTCATGAATCCATGGGCGACCTAGCAAACAGCTGTATTGTGCTGGAATGTCCATAACCTGGAAAGTGATTTTGAACGTCTGAGGTCCAATAGTTATGGGAAGATCCACTTCTCCGAAAACTGACTTTCTTGATCCATCAAACGCTTTGACGATGACATGACTTTTTCTTAGAGGGTAATCTTCGAAAGATAATCTTGATAATGTTGATTTAGGCATGACGTTGAGCGAGGATCCATTGTCTATTAGGACTCCTGTGAGTGTATCACCCATGCAGCCAACTGAGATGTGAAGTGGAAGATTGTGGTCCACCCCTTCTTCAGGAAGATCTTCGTCACAGAAACTTAGGCTAGTTCCCGCGGAGATGTTGGCAACGATGTTGTTGAATTGACTTATAGTAACACTTGGTTCTACGAAAGCTTGTTCCAAAACTTTCTGTAGAGCTTCCCTATGAGCTTCAGAACTCAATAGCAGGGAAAGAACAGAAATCCTAGACGGAGTATGTAGTAATTGATCTACAATGTTGTATTCACTCCTCTGGATTAACTTCAAGATCTCATCATTTTCTTTCGCTTGAACAGCATTGGTCGGAAGATTGTCTTGCCTATGTGGTACTTCCTCCGAAGGTTTCTCCACATTTTCTGTCGTTCTGTTGAAGACTCGTCCACTTCTGGTGACTCGACTAACATCAGCAATGTTGACAACAGACGGTAATGGTATTTCCTTACCATTTTCAATGAATGTAGCGTTGTACTTGTATGGTATAGCCTTGCTGGACTCATACGGTACAGGACCTGGTAAGTAGATGACTAGTGGTGCAACTGCTGTCTTCCTGCTGTCGTACTTGACTTGCATAGGTTCAACTTGATTAATTTGAGGAGATACGGTAAAGACTTCGTCATCTTCTCTGTTGGCAAGAACAGTAATGGTATTGTCATCCATCAGCTTTTGAATGTCGTTGCGAACACGCAAACATCCTTGTGAATCTCTTCGGCAGATTCTGCATCTACTGTAAGCGTGGAAATCTGTTCCAAAGTAGGCAAGTCCATTTAAAGTTTTGTGGAACCTGACTACCGATCCTTCAAGGTCTTCAACTTTGTAGATTTTGTATTCTCCTGGACATCCTTGAACCATGTTGATGTCATGTTCAGTTCTGACTCGGATATGTTGAATCCATCCCAAGTCCATTTGTTCTTGTAATGCAGCTTGAACTACGGCACATCCTTGATTATTCTTTGGACAAATTTCGCATGTGAAGTAGTTGTGAGGTGGTACATGACCGTACCCAGCTTGTCTAGCGTGCATTTTAACAAGATTTTCCCCTATCTGACGAATGTCGTAGATTTGAATGACATTGGGGTGTTGGTCTACCAGATTTACTGAAGCTTCTTTGTGCTGCGGCAAAGGATTTGCTTGGACGTTTGGATTAGTATCTTTGAAAGATAGCATTCCGCTCTTCACTAATCGTTGGACGTCAATCTTGAAAGGGAAACAGTTCTCAATATTGTGACCTGGTGCCCCCTGATGATAGGGACAAGATTGGTCAGCCTTATACCATGGTGAGGAACTGTTTGTAGGATTTGGAGGACTTCTTGTCTGAATGAGTCCTTTTGCCAGTAATGTTGGAAACAATTCTGCATACAGCATTGGTACAGGGTCAAAGGCAGGATACCTTGGAGCCCGATTGTTGTAATTTGGAGGTCGAACCTGCTGCTGAGGTTGCTGCGACCTTTGTTGAATTTGTTGTTGCGAAACCTGAGGTTGATAAGCTGGCGCTGAGTTAACAACCGGAGTTATTGTTGCAACTTGAGGTTGGAATTTCTTCTTGATTTTGTGCAAGACATTGCTGACATCTTGATCCTTTTTCTTCTGGAAAGAACTTCCATACTTCCTTGGACCAACAGAGGATTCTGGTTCTTTGTTCAAGCGTCCTTCCCGAACTGCTTCTTCTAAACGCACACCCATGTTTACCATCTCGGTAAAGTCACTTGGTGCACTTGCAACCATTCGTCCGTAGTAAAATGGACTCAAAGTTTTGAGATAGATTTTTGTCATTTCTTTCTCTTCAAGTGGTGGACAAATTTGAGCAGCAACTTCACGCCATCTCTGAGCGTATTCCTTGAAGCTTTCTCTATCCTTTTGAGTCATGGCCCGGAGTTGATCTCTGTCGGGAGCCATATCCAGATTGTACTTATACTGTTTGACGAAGGCCTCTCCGAGGTCTCGAAAAGTACGAATCTCTGAACTGTCCAAGTTCATGTACCATTTGAGTGCAGCACCAGTCAGGCTGTCTTGAAAATAATGAATGAGCAATTGTTGATTATCAGTCTGAGTTGACATTCTTCGAGCGTACATCACAAGATGACTTTGTGGGCATGAATTCCCTTTATACTTCTCGAATTCTGGTACTTTGAATTTGTGAGGAATCTTAACATTTGGAACCAGACAGAGGTCTGCAGCATTCTTTCCAAATAGATCTTGTCCTCGGAGAGTCTTGAGTTCCTTCTGCATTTGCAGAAACTGTTCTTGGAACTCGTCCAATCTTTCATACACGCCAGCGTCCTCACTTGGAGCGTGATGATATACTTGTCCGCCATGCGGGGGAAAAGTATGCATAATGGGCTGTGGAGAAGCCATGACAGCAGATCTTGGTATCTCAGCGTTCTGTTGTGCGAAACCCCTTGCCGTTGCTCTTGGAACTTCAATTTCCAGAGGTTTGTAACCCTCCGGTGGACGCATATCCATGGTGACTTTTGGAGCTTCAGAAGCTGGAGGTATGTACCCTTCTGGAGTAAAGTTATACGGCATGCCCCAAGGTCGATCAGGCGCCATGGTATACTGAGGAATAGGAGTAGAAACAATCTCGGAAACCACAGTCCTTTGTGGTTCTTCTGGCGTTGGTCGATTCTGCGCAACTACCAGGGCTTCTACCATACTATTGAGTCTTTCAACAGTACCTTTGAGAGTATTAATCTCTTCTCTGAGTTCTTCATTCTCTTGCTCAAAGTCTTCCATTCTTTTCTTGCGACTTGAACGAGTGTTGTATGGATGAGACAGCTTGAAAGTCTTGGTTCACCTCCTTCTCCTCCTCTCTTTCTGGAGAAAGGAAAGTGACTATTAGATCCGCGACAATTCTCGTGTCAGTGCGTACGACTAAAGCGATGCATGATATGCAATTAAGTTATTATTTTTCAAGGAAACACCATAATTACGTTATGAAACATCAAACTTTTATTAATTAAGCGAAAACGCCGTTTTACACACTTTGAAAAGGGAAATACAGAGAAACTGAGAGAAAGGACTCTAAAACTTTGATGAAGAGCCGACTTCACGTTCTAACATCTTCTTCTGTTTCTTGAGCTGAGCGTTCTCTGACGTGAGCTGATCGATGATCCAGGAAGCAGGAGGGATATGATGAGAAAGTGACGTTTGTGTCACTTGTCGATCGAGTACTTCAAGTAACTCATCCTTCCTTCTTAGGATGTTCTGAATTTCAACATTTTCCGTGTTGACAATTCGATACTTGTTCCTCCAAGCATTCCTTTCTTGGCATACCTTGTTTAATGCCGTTTGCAGTTTTTCAACATTGGTGGAGAAAAGGTAAATTGGTTCCCTTAGGGGAATAGGTTCTTGATGTTGATATGGCATCCTGAGCTTGAATGCTCTGACGCGTACCCATTGAAGGTAAGGATCCAGGGAGATGCAAAGATGTTTTCCTAACAATCTTCTCCCTTTGCTGTGAACAAGACGCCAGGCTTGGACAATTTCCTTCTTCAGCATGTTGCCATGATCGTCAATGTTCTTGAAGAACAGACCCTCCAATTGAATATTACTTGGAATGTTTTTCATGGGATAGCCGTATTGACGACGGGCTAAAGCTGGATTGTAACTGATTCCTCCCTTAGTTCCAATAAGGGGTACGTTGGGGAAATTTCCGCAGCTGAAGATGATCTTGGTTTCGTCGTTGTCAGGACTACACCAATCAATGTCTGTATGAGTGAGAGACATGATTTTCTGTGACCAGTAAAGGCCATCCCTCATGTTCCAGAAAGTGCTAGACTTTGGCAGGTGCGAAACGAACCATTCGTATAACAACGGTACGCAGCATGTGATTGATCCTCTTCGCTGCAGGTTTCTTGAATGCACAGAGTGATAAGCATCCGCAAGCAAGGTTGGAACTGGATTTCCAATTAAGAAGATCTTAATTGCGTTGATGTCGACGAAATCGTTAATGTTAGGGAACAAAAACAATCCGTAGATAAGCAAAGCCAAGACTTCCTCAAAAGCGCTCATATCTTGGATGCTGACGAAGTACCGAGCTTGATCAAACAGGAATTTGGAGGGCAATCCTTGAATTCCTCCTCTACTCACCATATGAGTTCTGATGTCGACTACGTTCAAAGGAGTAGTTGCAGCAATGATAACGTCGTCAGGATTCTTTTCCAAACCGGAGTACGGATCTTGCGCGTACACGGGTATTCCAATCAGACGAGAGTACTCCTCTAACGTAGGCATGAGTTGATAATCTGGAAAGGTGAAGCAGTGATACGTTGGATCGTAAAACTGTACCAATGTGGGAAGGATCCCATCCACAATGTTGGTATTGAGCAAAGGCAGAAGTTTTCCATACTTCTCCTTGAAAGCCTGGGGGTTGACCACCAGTTTTCCGAGCTTTCCCAGTTCCTCGACCTGGGGAATCTTGAAGGCGTATTTCCTAGCTCTCTTTCTCCCATAATCCATGGTATAGATCCTTAAGTCCTTTCTCCGTTTCTCTCTTTCTATGAAGTTCAAAACGTTCGTTATTCAGTTTCCTTGAAAAATGACTCGAAAAAGACTCTCTTTTTTTTGTTTTTAGTTGTTTATTAATGAATGATGCATGAATGCATGAATGCACACACAAGAGTTTTAAACAAACATGGCGTTGAAGGGTATAGTGGTCATGAAGTCCAAACGCAATCCCCCACCCCAATGGTAAACTAAGGATAAGGATTTTTGTACCTGTAGAACGGGTTCTAGGGGTCTCAGAGTTTTTGCTCAACCTTAAAGATACGTTGACTGGTATCTATAAGAGAGTTTTCTCTGAGTGTAGTATCTGCGTGACAATTACTTCCGTAATCACCGCTCTACATCCTAAAAAAAAAGGCTTTAAGTGGGGTTAATGTGTTTCTAGGTCCTCCTGGTACAAATCAGTCTCGGAATGCAGTGGCGCAGTTAATCACAACCAGCCAGGCAAATCCCAAGAGTAGAATTGTGAACCAAGATTAGAGGGCCTTCACCGGGAAGACATCCTCCATCCTATCTTATGTTGCACTCAAATCCGGGTATAGGATTTCTCACCACAGGGGGGAATCAAGCCCTTTCCCGATACAGAATAAACAAAATAAACAAATATATATGCAACAAACACATGAAATGACACAGAGTTTAGGCAGGACCTCTCTTGTTTGAGGGGGAATTTGGCATCCCTAATTCCTCATTGGGGCTGGACCAGCAACAGGTCAACCATTGGTTTGGATGAAAAACCAAGGTTTTTAACACTTATATCCCCAACAGAGTCGCCATTTTTCTGTGGTGGTCGTTTTCTTTACCTCCCCGTTTCACTTGGGAGGACGGCACGCTAAACCCTTCACGCGAAATTTGGAAGGAGAATGCGCCCGTGGTGGGATGAATTTTATTTCAGTTCTTCCTACGATTATCACACGAACTTTCTTATTTGTCCTACGAGTAGGAAAGGGAAAAAAAGATCTCAACTAAACCCTAGGAGTTTGCTAAGTGTGGGGATTTCACCTAGACTAGAAATTCTGGAGTCCGGGAGGTCGGTTATACATAGGGAAGTGTTTAAACACCCTACATATCTGTAGTACTCTACAGGAACCTTCTCTGTGTCATTGTGTTTGTGCTTATTGCTAATGATTGGGAAAGTTTCTCCTTTGTATTAGGAGAGAGAATTGAATTGATTTTAAAAGACAAACAGACAGACAAACTGACTATTTTTGGTATTTTATTAGCTCGCTGAGATTCCTTGTGAACCTCATGCCTACATATCCCTAGTGGAAGTCAGAGCTTAATGTAGTTCGGGGAACTAACTAGGGAAATTAATTGTTTTTGGTGCCTTGTTTGAAGCTCAAGGTTGAAGCTTGGAATTAAATCTCTGTTTACAGTAAAGAGACATGAAATTATCTCTACAGAGAGGTATTTGTACTATTCTACCACAAACATTTTAAAGGAGTGACAGAATAACTGAATTCATTTCATTCAAGAGGGGGACCTTACTTGTGTATGTGCAAGTATACCAGTCAAATGCCTCTTAAATGAAAGAAAGATGCTCATCCAAATTAGGGAAAGTTACCACATGTCTGGGTTTTACTGCCAGCTCATGCCTTTCAAAATCCTAAATGGGAGACTTGATTAAAATTGAAATGAAATGTTTGTTTGTTTGAATGTGGTAGAGTAGTAAAAATATCTCTCTAGGGAGATAAGCTATGTCTATCTACTGTATAAAAGATTTGACTTTAGCTGGCTTGTATGAGGCCCAAGCTTGAGGCTTTTTGATTGATTTATTAATGATTATTTGACTCTGAGAGATGACTCCACTGGGGGGTTAATTACAGGGTATTTTTGTGTTCTGTACAAAGCCCAGAATTGAGGCTGACTCTGTTTAGGGAAAGTCTATTTGATGGATTTTATTTGGTGTTCTGTACAAAGCCCAGAATTGAGGCTGACTCTACTTAGGGAGACTTTATTTGTGTGCCTTGTACAAAGCCCAAGGTTGTGGCGGACTCTTTTTTAATGAATTGAGTATGGATGACTCTATGGGGAAAAGATCCTAAGTGTTAGGAATCTTTGACACATGAAAAATATGGTTTATCTGCCTTGTACAAAGCCCAAGGTTGTGGCTACTGAGTGGTGAAGGACTCACTGGGGAGACTCTATTATCTGCCTTGTACAATGCCCAAGGTTGAGGCTGACTCTTGACAGGGGAGTTTTATTGTTTGGGTGCCTTGTATGAAGCCCAAGGTTGAGGCTAACTGTTTTTGTTGGTTTTGTCTCTACTGAGGAGGTTTTATTTATTAAAAGACTGTTTTTCTTTGGAAGCTAACCCTTTCCAGGGATTTTAACTCAGCTGGTGAATTTGTCTGTTAGAAGACTGACTTTTATCATGTTTTTTGGAGGCTGACCCTTTCCAGGGGTTTTGACTCTTTTGGGGAAATTATCTCCTAAGAGAAATGAATCTTTATTTATTTTGACATTTAATAATTGACTTTGGAGGCTAACCCTTTCTAGGGATTTTTATTAAAAGTGATTGATTTGGGTAGCACTCCATTTATTATTTAAAGGATGAAAAAAATGGCAGGAAGATTATCTAGTGGAGACTTCTTGTTTAAAGCCTAAGATGAAGGCTGACTCAATGCTGAGGATGACCAAACATGGATCCTAGACTCTACTAAGGAAGATTGATGAAGATAAGGGTGACAGAGACTGTCCATGTCTCTCATTCCAAAAAGTGTACTCAATGCAAAATTGAGACAAACTTAGCTTGTTTAAAGTCTGGTTTAAATTGGAAGAAACTCACCAGGGTAGGCTAAAAGGTGACTAAAGACCTGTTCCTATGTTTATAAGAAACCTGATGGGTCCTTGTATACAAGCTCAAGAGGAAGCTGGAAATGCTTTTAAAAAGCCTGTGGGTCCTTGTACAAAGCCCAAGAGGAGGCTAATCGAGGGTCCTTGTTATAGCACAAGAGAAAGCTATGTAGTTTTGAACTTATTTTGGCTTTAAGCAAATGGGTAAGAGGTTTCACCGGGAATAATTCCTCTTTGGGTGGATGTGTCCTATTTATTTGGATTCTAAGGTATTTGCCAAGATGTTTCACCGGGAATAATTCATCTTGGGGGTTTGAACTACAGATCTCTAATTAGGAAAGAGCCTTCACCGGGAAGACATTCTCAATCCTAGGCCATATTCCTATAATATATATATATAGTTTCACTGTCCTAAGGTTTATACTCAAACGTAGTTCTAAACTAATATATGCACAATTTATATTTGACAGTAATTTAAATAAAGACTGTAAATTGAAAGCTTGTAAAGCCTAACCTGGATGGAGTGGAGGCCATTGAAGAAGTATGTACAGAGCCTCAACAGTATTTTTATTGTTTTTTTTGTTGATAACAGTTGAATGTATATGATAAACAGTTAATGGTTTTTGAAAACAGAAGAAGTGAAGATGGACAAAGGTCACATAGGTATCTGAAGAGTTTCACCGGGAATAATGCCCTTCAAATACCAGAAGAATGTTTTTGAAAACAGAAAGAAGATTTTGAAAATACAGTTTTGAAAACAAGCTAAGAAGAGAAGGTTTTTGGGACTTACACTCTATTAGAGGCCCAGTACTTTACAGTACTGGTGTAAAAGTAATTTAAAAAAATGATCTGGAATGATACAAGGTTTTGTTGTTTGAAAACCTTAATCATTCGTTTAATCGGAGACTGATAACAGCTTTGAAAATTGACAAAAGTCAACTTAATTAAGATAAAAATAAAGATTTTTACTTAATTAAGACCTAAATAATTAGGGTTTTATCATAAAATTATTCACAAAGTAATTAGGTTAAAACAAAATGAAAATATATATATATATAAGTATTTAAGAAAACATACTATTTTAAACCTAATTAAAATACATGAAATAAATAATATTTTTTATAATTTTTTGATTATTCACAAAGTAGGTATATTAAATAGCAAGTGTGTGAAAAATGAAGTGAAAATGATTTAATTTGATAGGTTTATTAATTGTGTGAAGTTTGTAAAAAAAAAGAAATGAAAATGGGTGTTAAAAAATTGGTTTGGCCCTAGAGAGGTTCGAACCCACGCCCTTCATGATCACATTTCAAAACTTAACCAACTGAGCTGCGCGCGCAGCTTGTCAACTATATACACTCAATATATTATATTTTCAGATAAGCCAGGAAATTCAAATTTTACGCGCGCCATGTTCATCTTCTTCCTCGAGCTTCAGATTTTCAAATTCCTAACTCTCTGGTTTCTCAACTAAATGGCATGATGTAAACATCAATCTCACTCGTTTTTGGACAAGGAACATGATTATGGGCTCAGAATTCATTTATTATAAGTGTAACTAACGAATTTCATCATGAACACGAAGAACACATAAACCCTAATTTTAAAATTAAATGATGCACAAGATGAATAAATGAACAATGATAGAGGGTTTTCAATCCTCTGATGATGCTGAACAAGATAGAATCGAGCTTTAACACAAAGAGTACTTAAATTAGAGAGGTGAAGTTCAGAAACTTACCTCTGAAAATGGAGGTCGTGAGGATGATTGAGAGCACCTGGGCTTGAATGAATGATCTCAATAGCTTCCCTGAGACTCAATGATGCTAACTGGATGCTTGTTGTAGCTTGAATCCTTCTGAATTGTTCTATGGACCTCCCTCGATTTCAGCTTCAAGTGAACATGGAGGTTGTTGAATTTGGAGTTACAGATGAGCTGCAGCCATCTGGTTAGCTTCACTAGGACCTGAGGAGTGTGCCTGGATGATTGGCTTGGCTCAGAACCTCCTGAATTACTCCATGGACCTCCAACTGCAAATGCTCCAAAGTGAGAGCAACAATGGTGTTCCTCCACTTACAGAAATGATCCAGGTGCTTGGATCACCTCAAATGACCTCCCTTGAGATGTTAGAATGCTCACTTCCCAAAGATAAGCTCTGGTTTGAAGAAATCGATTCTTCTTGCCAAAGAACTTTGAAAAACAATGAACAAAAGAAGAGAAAGAGAAAGCAAGTAATATGGTTGCTTTGGTGTGTTTTTCTACTGAATTGTGCTCTCCTATTTATAGGCAAATGTCTCAGTACTGAGTGAGAGAGTGAGCTTGCTTAGTGAAGCAAGTTTGGTTTCTTAGCCATGAAGAAATTTCAAAGAATATCCAAGTGTGATCATTGCATTTTCGAGCCACCTCCCCTATCCATTGATTCTATCTGATCTTAGGGGACAATTCAGATGCAAAGTGAGCTCTAATTGGTTGATGAGAAGATTCCTTGGGTGATTCATCAATTTGCCATAAATTCTCAAATGTAATCATTACATAATCACATGTTCTTGTTTTAGGAATCTTCTTCAATTATCATGGCATGGTGAAAATGAATGCATGGCATGTTTTCAGATGTGTTATGGGTCGTGTAGCATCCATAAGAGAGGTTATTTGCACAAAATTTGCAAAGTCCAAAAGTGTCCATGACCTATAATTTTACTTCATGAGGCCAACTTTGAACAAGCATAACTCCTAGCTCAAATTGAATTTTGAGAAGGTTGAACACAATTTGGAAAGCCCTAAACATCTACTTTAAATCATTAGTTTATGTCTTCTTCAGAATCCTTTGGGAAATTTGTGAAAAATGAGCCCAAAGTTGGATGAAAACTAGGTTAAAACACTTAGAAAAATTTCTAAGTGTTTATGACCTAAACTTCAAAATTTCCAAAACTTCATAAATGGTTGATCTTTTGAAAAAAGTTCCTTTGTAAGATGTTGTTTTATTTTGCAAGATCTACAACTTTCATGTTGGAAGTTTTTTGAGTTGTGTAGGTGAAATTTTGAGATCTCACCATGCCTTCAAAAACCCTAATTCCCGACTTTTCGCTCCTTGATGAATTTCTTTGAATTTCTTTGGCCAAATGACTTTGACATCCATATATTGATGATATTGATCTTTGAAAGTCATTTTTTGACCAAAAACCTTAAAAGTCAATGATGATCCTTCACAGTTGACTTTTTCCTGACAAAGTGAATTTTTGGGCTTTTGTGTAGAAATAAGATCTTCTCCCCAAATGGATGATATAAATGGATTATATGGAGGTAATAGAGATCCTTGAATCATGTCTTGAGTTTTGGATTCATGCCCTGATCAGAAGTCAACTATCTTGGTGAATTAGGTCAAAACCCTAATTTGTCGACCATGTGAAAGTAATGACTGTAGACTTTGAATTGAAGTGTGATGTCCAGTAGACCTTGTAATATGGGTTATTTGAAGATGATTGATGTCTTTGAATGACCCTCTGAGGTTTTTTAGGGTTTCCCAAATGTGATCCCTGATTTTAGTCCTTGATAGGTTCAAAACCCTAGTCTGGTAACCTGAGTAAACCTGTACTCATATGACTGGATGTCTAATCAATCATAGATGAGAAAAGTGAAGTTTTTGAGCCCCATGATTGTATTAGAGACTAGTCTTTGTATTGATTGATCCTTTGCCTGAGCTTTCTTGTCTTTGAGCATCCTCGATTAGGTACCAGATGGAGAAATGACTGCTCTGGGTACTTGTCTTGACCTGATGAACAATCCTGAAGGTATGTCATCTCAGGGGGGTCAAAAATTAGGGTATGACATATCCGGTGAAAGGATAGATTTTTAAAGGAAATAGGATAAAGACCTTAGAACTCAGGGTAGACCTCCTAATTTGCTTGCTCAAATAAAAAAAAACAAATCTCTCATATATCATTGTTTATTTTTTCAAAATCAAACTTACAAAAAGACAATACTTTGTATATATCCAAACAAGGATCATTACGAAGTTAACGTTCTTTTTTCCAAAGCATCTTTTGAAAGATAAAAACACTTTGTATACATCCGCACAAGGATCATTACAAATTCAATTTACAAAGGTATTTCAAACCACATACGAGCATTTTAAAGCAATTGAAAAGTGATCGAAAACAAGTGAGCTAAGCAAATTAAAGAGCCCATGGATAACCATGGATACAAAGGGTGCTAACACCTTTCCTTTGTATAACCTACCCCCTTACCCATTTTCTCAAAGGTCTTTTTTGTGTCTTTTATAAACCTTTCCTTAATTGGATAAAATAAAAGGTCGGTGGCGACTCTCTGAATTTTCAAATGCGAAAGCAGAAACAATAAAAAGAGTCAGTTCACGTATCTCTCCGCGAGAGGTATGGCCAAAAACGGAGGTCCACAGAACTGGCGACTCTGCTGGGGAATTCAAATACTTTCAAAAAACAAAATGTTTTCAAAAGGGGTTACCTTAAGAGAATAGATCACTTAGATGTTTTCAATTGTTTGACTTGATTGCTCTATTTTTCAAAGGTTTGTTTGGGTATTTTGCTTGTGTGAAAGATTCTAACCCGAATCTCGAGATACCTTAAGTATATGACAATAAACCAAGGAAACTGTACGACATGTACCGATACGGTTGATCTGGTAGTCATCGTTAGTGCGATACTTTGGTTTATACTAATGTCCCTTGAAAACGATTAAGGAGTATATTAGGCTTCCGAAATGTCATTAAACACTAATTTGTCTTATAACCTTTTAGTTGAACTTGACTTGTGGCCTATTAAGTGGCTAGCTTTGAAATTGATCGAAGTTAGTTATCCTCGAGGAATATTTTGATCGGCCATCCGAGCGCCGTATTGAGATGTTACCTCCAAGGATCATAGAACCCGAATACTATTCTAGGACAAATTTTAACCAACTCAACTTCAGTGGGGAGGGTATCACCTATCAGCTCCTTGCAAGCCTTTAAGCCTAAGGCTATTGTTTGATTTGTTTTTGTGTGCCACATGTTTGACATCATAAGCATCATAAGCATATCATTTTCTCACTAAACACTTCAAGGATCAAAGAGTTTACCTTTGTTTATTTTACAGGTAATGGCTCCCGCCACCAGAGATTACATCCGAATCAACATCTCAACGGTACCATCTGAACTAAAAGACTTAGTATCAGAATTCCCCAGGAATGTTCAATTCACCGAAAGGCGTGGTCACCTACTCCATTTGGTTACCTCAAAATTTGAAGAAGACATGATACGGGTCCTGTTCCAGTTCTTTGACCCTGAACATCATTGCTTTACCTTTCCAGATTACCAGTTAGTACCCACTTTGGAAGAGTTTTCTGAACTAATTGGATTACCTGTTCGAGATCAATTACCTTTCAATGGTTTAGAAAGGATTGAAAAACCTGAAGTCATTGATGCTGCTTTACATTTGCGAAAATCAGAAATCGAGTCCAATTGGGAAACAAAGAGTGGAGTTAAGGGTTTGCTTGCTAAGTTCTTATTGG
This sequence comes from Vicia villosa, assembly GCF_029867415.1. Lineage (NCBI taxonomy): Eukaryota > Viridiplantae > Streptophyta > Magnoliopsida > Fabales > Fabaceae > Vicia > Vicia villosa. Next base: position 384,633 of record NW_026705846.1, on the reverse strand, counting down.
AAAAGGCTCGATTACTGCTAGAAAACAAAAGTTATCCAGCTTTTGAGGAGGTTATGGCCCTTTTGATCTATGGGTTGTTTTTATTCCCTAATCCCGACCAGTTCATAAGTGTACACATCATCAACCTTTTCCTAACTCGTAACCCGGTACCAACATTGCTGGGAGACATTCTACATTCTCTACACACTCGTACCATTAAGAAACGAGGAACTCTTATGTGCTGTATACCACTATTGGCTAGGTGGTTTACATTTCATCTTCCCCGATCAGTGTTAAGAAATGAACAAAGAATGCAATGGTCTCGCAGGATTATGTCTTTGTCTCATTCAGATATCCGGTGGAACAACTTCTTTCAAAGAGACATTACTATCATTGATCATTGTGGAGACTACCCTAATGTGCCACTCCTTGGCATCAAAGGAGGCATCACTTACAATCCCTCTTTAGCTCTACGCCAATTCGGATATGCACGGAGAAACGGTCCTCATGACATGATTATCTGTGGCATTGTGTTTGATTACAAGAATGATTCCCATAGACACCGACGAAGGTTTATACATGCATGGGGCAGTGTCTATAGAATAGAAAGCAAAACTTTGGGGCAATGGAATTCTATCCCTATGGAACCTTACCTCAGATGGGTCCGTACTCATGCTCAGAAACTCATTATGCCATATCCCGCTATTCTGCCTGTGACTATTGAGCCAGAAGTCGAAGGAGACGAACCTCAAATTATTCTACATCCGGATATGCCAACCGACTTGGAAGAGTTGCAGAAATCTTGGGTTCAACTAAAAGAGGAAAGAGACACCTTCAAAGCACACTGTCAAGACTATGAGAGAAGATTATTGGAGCTCACCGGACAACTCCAAGAAGAACAGCAGATCAACACATTCCTGGGTGCAAAGAGAAAGCGTCCATGGGAGACCTGAGGGATCATTCATTTCCTTTATTTCTGTTTTGTAAGCCCAAGTGAGGCAAAGAAGAAAAAAAAAAGAGCAAAAAAAAAGAAATAAATTGTTTAACTAATGTTTGTTTCTTCTTTGTTTTAACAAATCTAAACTCTAAGATCCTTGAAAACATTGCACACACACTTCATTCATATACATTGCATATACATTTCATACATTGCATATACATTGCATTCATATACATTGCATATACATTCATACACATTGCATAAACAGGCTCACATGACGGATTTTCTCATCTCCTCGCTGTTTATTTCAGTCAGAAGAGATGGAATATGAGACAAGCATCAAGAATCTCGAAGCACAGAATGCCCAAGTTCAAGTGGCAATTCTGGAACTGGCAAAGGGGCAACAAGAATTGAAAGCCCTGATGATCAAAAAGAAAAAGAATCCCAAAGGATCTGTAGGCTTGAGTAACTTGAAAAGGAAGATCAAAATCCCAGTCAAAAAGTTCAAAAAGCCACCGATCCCAGAAACAGTTGGTGATGGTGAACAAGGAGACAATCACAGCAACCAGGGTTCTGCCAAACCCTCTCTCTCTTCTAATGAAGAAGATTATCATTCTGGAGACGAACAGGATGATGACAAATACCAACAGTTGGAAGAACGCATGAAAGCTATGGAAATACAAAAAATACCTGGCTTAGATTTCAATGATCTGGGACTCATCTCGGATGTTGTTATCCCTCCAAAATTCAAAGTTCCTGTCTTTGCAAAATATGATGGAGTTTCTTGCCCAAAGCTACATCTGAGATCCTATGTGAGGAAGATACAACCTCACACAACAGATAACAAATTGTGGATTCACTTCTTCCAAGAAAGTCTGTCGGGTACACAACTTGAGTGGTACTACCAACTGGAAAGTACAAAGGTTCATACTTGGGAAGAGTTAGCTGCTGCTTTTTACAAACAGTACCAATACAATGCTGATCTTGCACCAACCCGTACTCAACTAAGGGGCATGTCTATGGCACCAAAAGAGAGTTTCAAAGGATATGCGCAAAAGTGGAGAGATATGGCTGGAAGGGTTCAACCACCCTTATCTGATCGCGAGCTGGTCGACATGTTCATGGGCACTTTAACTGGCCCTTTCTATAGTCATTTGCTGGGAAGCTCATCATCAGGTTTCACTAACCTGATATTAACTGGAGAACGTGTCGAAAGTGGCATTCAAAATGGAAAAATTCAAATAGGCTCCTCCTCTGGTACTACAAAAAGGCCCATCAGCGGGAGAAATGAGGTCAATACAATGCAAATTCAGAAAGGTCGCAAGAATGAGCATCACCAATCTGTAGGGGCAGTTCTGATCTCCGCATCTGCGCCTCAAAAATATCAACAGCCAAAATATACGCGTCGACCAGATGCGCCAAGAAGAAATTTCACCATAATCAACATGCCAATCTCTCAAGCATTGCAGCATTTGTTAAAAGCAGATCTGATCACATTAAAAGATCCTCCAAAGAATGTCAACACCTCCTCTCTGAGTTATCGCCCCGATGCAACATGTGCGTATCACTCCAACTGTCCAGAAAATGACGCAGATCACTGCTGGGCCCTGAAAAATAAAATACAAGATATGATAGATGCTGGGGAAATTGAGTTTGATCCTCCAGAAACTCCAAACGTCATCACTGCACCTATGCCAAAGCATGACAAAACTATTAACGCTATCCTGGACACTGTTTACATCTATGATGTGAACGAATTATCAACTCCACTCTGCGAGGTCAAAGGAAAACTAACCCAAGCTGGTTACTTTCCAGGGTGTGACCCCGATTGCTTTTATTGCTCATACTTGCCCAATGGTTGTGAAAATCTGAGAATGGGAATTCAAAAATGGATGGATCGCTGTATCATTATATTTGAGAGGCTCCCTTCTATGGACGTGTTATGCAAAGTCTTTGCAAACGGGATGAGAATAGAGGATGTCTCAGTGATCTCCAGTTTACCATTCAAAATCTCTGCCAAGGCTCCATTCAAAATTTCTGCTACACTCAAAGTAGCTTCAGTAGTCATTGCTAGTCCAACTCCATTTCCATACTCCTCAGACAAAGCTGTCCCATGGGGTTACGACACTAATGTTTATGTCCATGGAGTTAAGCAGGGTACCTCGACTGAAGAGGACGCAAAGTTAACTACACCAACTGTGGATAATATTGTGGGTACCAGCAAGATCACGAGAAGTGGAAGAATCTTTTCACCAGAAATTTCTCCAAATATTGCTGCTGGTCCAGTCCGAGTCCCAGTTCCTAATCAAGATGACAGCGCTCGAGGCAAAGAGTCACAAGTTGAACAAGTTCAAACCCCGGTAGAGATCACTGCTGAGGATCCATCAAAACAAGAAATGGAGGAAATATTGAAGATCATCTGCAAAAGTGATTACAATATTGTTGAGCAACTGGGGCACACCGCTTCAAAAATCTCAATGCTATCTTTGCTAAAATATTCAGAAGCTCATGCCAAAGCTCTGATGAAGTTCCTGAAAGCTGCGCATGTGCCTCAAGAGATTTTAGTCGACCAATTTGAGAATTATGTTGCCAATTTAACCGTGAACAATGGCCTCGGTTTCTCTGATGTAGATCTAACCCCTGCTGGAAAAAATCACAACAAAGCCCTACATATCTCCATTGAATGTAATGGCACCACTCTATCTCATGTGCTGGTAGATAACGGTTCTTCTTTGAACGTGTTACCAAAAACAATACTAGAAAAGCTTGACTTCGAAGGAATTGTGTTACAACCAAGCGATGTTGTGGTAAGAGCCTTTGACGGGTCAACAAGAACGGTATACGGAAAAGTGAATCTCCCTATCAGAGTGGGCTCTCAGATCTTTGATTCTATCTTTTACGTAATGGAAATTCACCCAGCATATTCCTGTTTACTTGGACGCCCTTGGATACATGGGGCAAACGCTGTAACTTCTACCCTGCATTAGAAGCTGAAGTATCCAGTAAAAGGAAAGATTGTCACAGTTTATGGCGAAGAGGAATATGTGGTTAGTCACCTAAGTAATTCCAAATATGATGAGTTGGATGAAGAATTCATCAAAACTCTCTGCCAATCTTTTGAGATGGTCTCTTCAGATGTCTCTACCACCAAGCATATTCCTGCTATTCCAACTATGACTATGGCTTCTCTCAAAGATGCCAAAGCTGTGATTGAAAAAGGTAATTGCACGGTATAGGGACAGCTTCCCGATATACCCTATAAGTCCGACAAGCTAGGCCTGGGCTATGATAGTGGAAATCAAAAGAATGATCAAAGTCCTCGTTCTGGAGGATTAATGTCACACTTCGTCAGCCAAGGAGTAAACGCCATTGAAGATGAGGGAGTTTTTTTGAACCATATCATTCAGCCATATCCAGATGAAATTCCACCCATTCCCATGGGAATGTGGGATGCTGTGGGAGAACCAAGTGGCGGGTATAATTATCAGTATACCGCACCTCAGAATTCTTATATTGCTATGGAAGACATTACCCCGACTGGATGGGGTGATCAATCTGAAAATGACAAAAGTTTCACAAGTCCCATCGCGGAGCAATATCAAAATCCACCCAAAGAAGTATGGGATACGCTAGGAGAACCCAGTGGCAAATATGACTATATGGTGAAATATTCCGCTCCTCCGAGCTCACAGATTGCTATGGAGGACATTGTCCCAACTGGATGGGATGAACATTACGATGACAATTTCACTCTTGAAGAAGCCAGGGAAATACCAAATAACAAGGGTTGCTTTCTGTCAGAATACACTCCTCACCAGGATACACAAGTCTCTATTCAAAACATCATCCCGACTGCATGGGACGGCCTTATCGAGCATCTTGCTCAGCCAACAGAGATACCTCAGCTCTCGTATCCAGCAGAGTATATCGCTTATCCCGAAAGATCACCGGCTCATTTCCCCACTAATGAAATCAATGCTGTGGAAGATGAAGAAGACAACTGCAACTGGAACAGCTGGATACTCCCTGCTCACAACAATGGATTGAACAACTGGAAAGCTGAGGATGTGATCTCCTTTGACCAGGAGTAAATGCCATTTCCTGTTTTCTTTGGGTATATTGTGCAAAGATAAAAATGGTTCCTGAACTATCGAACCATGAGCTTGAAAGCCGTGTGCCTTGCCCGAAGCGCACTGGTCCTTTTATAAGGGCTTATCATATCATGATCATGTGCATTCAATGAAATCATGGGACGCTTGCATATTTAAATTTTGTGATCCTTTTTCTTTCTTTCTTTTCTTTCAAATAGCTATGTTTTTTCACACACACTCACATAAATAAAATGCAGATTCACATACACTTTGGATCCAGTCAATAACGATTCTGCTATTGCCCGTCATGACTTTGAAAATCCGATCTACCAAACTGAGGACGAAAGTGAGGAAGATTGTGAAGTACCAAGAGAACTTGCAAGGTTGATAGAACAAGAAGACCAGGCCATACAGCCTCATGAGGAACCAATTGAGTTTATCAACTTGGGCAGCAACGAAGAAAAGAAATAAGTCAAAATAGGGGCTGATTTAGAACACAGCGTCAAGCAAAGACTGATTCAAATGCTGCAAGACTACGTCGAGATATTCGCCTGGTCATATGAAGATATGCCAGGCCTTGACACGGACATCATAGTTCATCGCCTGCCAATCAAAGAATGTAGCACACCAGTCAAACAGAAACTACGAAGGAGTAGGCCTGATATGTCAAAAAAGATCAAAGACGAGGTTGAAAAGCAATTCAATGCCGGATTCCTGAAAGTTGTAAGTTATCCTCCTTGGATAGCTAACATCGTGCCTGTACCTAAAAAAGACGGGAAAGTCAGAATGTGCGTAGACTACAGAGATCTGAACAGGGCAAGCCCCAAAGATGATTTCCCTTTACCACACATCGATGTACTGGTTGACAATACCGCACAATGCAAGATATTCTCCTTTATGGACGGATTCTCAGGGTACAATCAAATCAAGATGGCACCCGAAGACATGGAAAAAACAACCTTCACAACACCCTGGGGAACCTTTTGTTACACAGTAATTCCCTTTGGTTTAAAGAACGCAGGAGCAACCTATCAACATGCAATGGTAGCTCTGTTTCATGATATGATTCATCAGGAGATAGAGGTGTATGTCGATGACATGATTGCAAAATCCAACACCGAAGAAGAACATCTGGGTCATCTACACAAGCTGTTTGACAGACTCAAGAAATACAGGTCGCGACTGAATCCAAAAAAGTATACCTTTGGAGTAAGATCCGGCAAACTCTTAGGTTTCATCGTCAACAGCAAAGGTATTGAGGTTGATCCCGCCAAGGTCAAAGCCATTCAAGAAATGCCTATACCTCGTACCGAGAAACAAGTCAGAGGATTCTTGGGACGTCTGAATTACATCGCCCGATTTATTGCCCACATGACTACTACTTGTGTGCCGATATTCAAACTGTTGAAGAAAGATCAAGTGGAGAGGTGGAATGACAAATGCCAGTTAGCCTTTGACAAAATCAAAGAGTATCTCCAAAAACCCCCAATCTTATTGCCACCTGTGGAAGGAAGACCTCTGATAATGTACCTAACTGTGTTAGAAGACTCAATGTGGTGTGTACTAGGGCAACATGACGAATCCGGTCGAAAGGAGCACGCAATCTACTATCTTAGCAAAAAGTTTACCGATTGTGAAACAAGATACTCACTACTCGAAAAAACTTGTTGTGCCTTAGCATGGGCGGCTCGCCGACTAAGACAGTACATGCTAAATCACACCACTTTCCTAATCTCCAAAATGGATTCTATCAAATACGTGTTCGAAAAACCTGCTCTCTCTGGAAGAATAGCGAGATGGCAAATGATCTTAACAGAATATGACATTCAATACACTTCACTAAAAGCAATCAAACGAAGTGTGGTAGCTGATCATCTGGCTCATCAAGTAGTGGATGATTATCAAGCATTGAACTTTGACTTCCCAGACGAAGACATTATGCTAGTCAATGACTACAAACAACCAGGACCAGAAGAAGGACCCGAGCCAGGATCCCGGTGGACTATGGTTTTTGACGGAGCTTCTAACGCACTTGGTAATGGCATCGGAGCTGTGATCATTTCTCCTGCAGGAGGTTATACACCATTCACTGCCAGATTATGCTTCAACTGCACTAACAATATAGCTGAATACGAAGCATGTATTCTGGGTCTTAAAGCTGCAATCGATCTAAGAATCAAATTCCTAGAGGTCTACGGAGACTCTGCCTTGGTAATCTACCAAGTCAAAGAGGAATGGGACATGAAGCACCCGAATCTAATTCCTTACAAAGAATATGTGCTGAGTCTGATTCCTTATTTCGAAGAAATCACTTTTGAACACATCCCACGCGAGGAAAATCAACTAGCTGATGCCTTAGCTACCATGTCGTCCATGTTCAAAATCAGGTGGGACAACGAGGCACCGATGATCACCATTTACAAACAAGATGAACCATCCTATTGCAATGAGATCGATGCCGAAGGAACAGAAGAAAAACCATGGTTCCATGAAGTAAAAAGATATCTCGAAGCTCAGGAGTACCCTGAAGGGGCATCCATTAACGACAGAAAGTTTCTAAGGAGGTTTGCTGCCAAATTCTTTCTAAGTAATGGAACCCTATACAAACGCAACCATGACTCGACTTTACTTCATTGTGTAAACAAGAAGGAAGCAGAACAGATTATGGAAGACATACACGATGGTGCCTTCGGTACTCATTCAAGTGGACATATAATGGCTAAAAAGATCCTAAGAGCAGGTTATTACTGGTCTACCATGGAGACAGACTGCCATCATCATTCCAGAACCTGTCACAAATGCCAGATATATGCTGACAAGGTACATGTACCTCCAGTTCCATTAAACGTCCTGACGGCTCCTTGGCCCTTTGCAATGTGGGGTATTGATATGATTGGAGAAAATAAAACCTACTGCCTCCAACGGACATCGCTTTATCCTGGTCGCTATTGACTACTTCACAAAGTGGGTAGAAGCAGCTTCATTTGCTTCTGTCACCAAGAATGTTGTGACCCGGTTCATCAAATACAATCTCATTTGTCGGTATGGCATTCCCGAAAGGATCATCACAGACAATGGCACAAATCTAAACAACAAAATGATTACTGAACTTTGCACACAGTTCCAGATCAAACATCATAATTCTTCTCCATATCGACCAAAGATGAATGGCGCAGTGGAAGCTGCCAACAAGAACATCAAGAAGATCATACAAAAGATGACAGTAACCTACAAAGACTGGCATGAGATGTTACCTTTTGCTCTTCATGGTTATCGCACATCTGCGCGTACTTCAACAGGGGCAACTCCGTTCTCCTTAGTTTATGGTATGGAGGCAGTTCTTCCAATTGAAATTCAGATTCCTTCCTTAAGGATTATGAAAGAAGCCGATCTAGACGAAGACGATTGGATTCAAACACGGTTGGACCAGATAAACTTGATTGATGAGAAGAGGCTCGCAGCTATTTGTCATGGTCAGCTATACCAAAAGCGTATGATCAAAGCCTTCAACAAAAAAGTCAAAAGTCAAGCATACCAAACTTGTGGCTTGGTTGTCAAACGCATCATCTTACCATAAGGTAATCCCAGAGGCAAATGGACTCCCACCTATGAGGGACCATTCGTAATCAAGAAAATATTCTTCGGCGGTGCCATGTTGCTTACCACCATGGAGGGCGAGGATTTCCCACACCCTGTGAATGTGGACATAGTAAAAAAGTACTTCGCTTAAAGAAAAGCTTGCTAAGTTGAAAACCCGAAAGGGCAACTTAGGCAACAACAAAAAATGAGCGTCTCGGTGGATTGAAAACCCGAAAGAGAGATCCAGGCAAAAGTTAGAGACTAAATAATATTATCCCGGTAGGCTGAAAACCTGAAAGGGCAGCCTTGGCAAAAGTTAGGGAATAAAGCGTACAACTATGTTCCGTTCAGCTGCCTACTCACCGTCAAGATTCAACACATCAAAGATACCGATCAGTCTAATTACTTTCTTCCAACAAGTGAGGGATGAGATGCTCGAAGACAGGTTGGCAATAGCAGAATTGAAACTTGACTTGATCATTTTCACATAGCTATTTATCTTTATAAATATTTTCCAAAGCTTTATGGCAATTTCCTACTTCTAGGATTGTTGTCTCGCTGTACTAACCAGCCTATCATGGCTCTTTTTCAAAAATCAATGCGGCTTAGGCTCAAAATCAACATTTTCACTTTTTTCTGTTTTGAATACGTAAACGTCCCAATGATAATTTTGAATGAACATGTGCATATGATTGATATTTACCAGGAAAAACAGGAATAACATTCAGGTAATGTCCCAATCATCTGGACATCATCCCATCAGAAGAAAAATCCCCAAGAGAAACACATTTCTCAGCAAATTCCTCAATAAGATTTTCTCTCCAAAAGAAGTGATATCCCTTAGCAGGGCTGTTCCAGATCACTATCTCCAGAAGGTGCGATCTCCACACCGGGACTTGGTCAAATAGTGCATCGGAGGATTATGCATCTTCCTCATTCCCACTTAAAAGGGCATCAAAATCAGAACTTCCAAACTGCCTTTCACTCCCAAGCAGTAGTCGAAGATCCTTCAATATAGCACCATGGTTCTCAAAGAAGGTCCCCAGCCGAGGGTACTCAAGCAAGACGAGAGATCATCAACAATCACAATACCTTCATGTCCAGATGACTAGCGGAAATTTATTTTCCCAACTAGAAGCTCGACACGCATACATCATACATCATACATCATACATCATACATCATACATCATACATCATACATCATACATCATACATCATGCATCATATGCATGTTCATACGCATATTCATACACCACATCACATGCATATTTCTCCTTTAGCTCGAGAATATCTTACATTACATGCATCATAAACATTGCATATCACTAACTTAATTTTTCAGGTAGACGGATATCTTCAACAAAGTTGTTCTCAATCACATGCAGTGTTCACCGGAATTCCATAAACAGTTCTCTCAGATATAATCAAGCTGAAGATTCATCCTGAAGAGATTTCTCCTTTCAAATCACTTATCAATTCAAAAACAAGCAACAAAGATCTAAGTCGATACCTCAGACTGTTCCAGAACGATCTAGCGTCGAAGATCTAAAGCTGATACCTCAGACGGTTCCAGAACGATCTACCATCGAAGATCTAAAGCTGATACCTCAGACGGTTCCAGAACGATCTAGCATCAAAGATCTAAAGCTGATACCTCAGACGGTTCCAGAACGATCTAGCATCGAAGATCTAAAGCTGATACCTCAGACGGTTCCAGAACGATCTAGCATCGAAGATCTAAAGCTGATACCTCAGACGGTTCCAGAACGATCTACCATCAAAGATCTAAAGCTGATACCTCAGACGGTTCCACAATGATCAACTTCCAAAATCTAAATCGGAAAAACTTTGGACAAGTTCCGTAACAATCATCCTCCAAGACTTAAAGCGGTAACCTTGGACGGTTCCGAAACAATCAACACAAAGACTTTCAAATCCTTCATCAAGATATAATCAATGGATTCATTCTGGTGAACAAACCATCAATACATCTGCCAGATGGCATCTGAAAGACCATCTCAGGTAATGTTTCAATCTGCCAACAACATTTCTCAGACAACATCCAAATGCAACTTCCAACATCTCTTTTGATCAAGGTAAGTTCAAATTTTCAGGGCATCTAAATATTCAATCATCTTCTACCTTCAGATTTCAGACAATCTCTTCAGGTTTAAGAAGATTGAATAGGGGCAACTGTTATACCCTAAAATTTGCCCGCATCTTTTTTCAAGAAAACTCCAATCTAAAAATTAAGAGTCTCATATAATCATGGATTTTTATTTCATAAATATCCTGACATGTGAAATATTAGTTTTTAGAATTTTTCTTATACAGTATTTTGGCTTGCAATTGAATTTATTCTTACGCAAACGCCAAAAATTGTTTATTACTTCACACATGCTATTTATTTGATATTTATTTACAAATAAATAGTACTGACACAATTGGTACAGAATTAAATCTTTTGCAGACGCAGAGTCGAGGATTCAGACTGTACTGGTAACAAGTAGATTATTATGATCTTTTGTTTCCCACTAATTTTTGTACTATATTCCATTATTTTCAAAAATCTTTTCAAATCTCTTTTTCAAAAATCAAATCCTAACTTTATTCTATACATCTCTCTTTTTTCCAACACTATCATACACTTTCTTTCAAATCTTACTTCCACTCAAATTTTCCTTTTGTACGGAATCACTTCATTCCCCAACGTCTCTATCCTTCTTTTCATTCTATAAATACTTCTCATTTTTCCATAAAATCTCACATCAAATTCTAATTCATCTCTCAAATTTCCACTTCATAATCCATCCTTTCTTCTTCCCCGACAAAATGGCGAAGCGGTGGGAAACGTGTTTTCTTATGGTCATCACCATTGCTACGGTGATCATGTCTTTCTTCTGTCTACATAGCCCGGAACACTGTGGACGTGGGATGCTTATGCTCCCAATCATCTACATGTTACTATTTGTAGCATGGGTTATCAATCGTCATTCTTAAAGTTTGCCGTATCTGTTATTTCTTAAATGTACCGTTTATTTGTCGTACTGTTCAATATAGTATGTAATATTTGTACTGTCAGTATTAAATGTTGTACTACTTGTCATAAATGTTGCTTAATTATTCAGATAATATTTTGTGTGTTTTCTGCCAGTCAAATATTCATTTTTCTATGCATTAAATGATTTTCAGGGTTATTATCGGTAATTTTGCTCATGTACAGTAAATATTAGTTATTTATTATGTCTGTGTTTTTTAACAAGTCATGTAAATAAACTTTCATTTTTTACATAAAAACAAAAACAACAAAAAGAAAATTAACTTTGACTGTTGGCTTTTCTCTCTAACTGCTACATTAATACCTGAATAGTCAATTGACAGTCAAACTGCTGACAGTACAATTCTCAGTGATTTGTACCACTAATCAAATCAAACTTTTACAATTTCAAAATTCCAAGATTTTTGTTCTAGAAGTCTTCTGAATATCACATGATTAGCAGAGACTCAACACTGCACAAAAATCAGGTACGTTTAACTGTCTCCTACACAAACAGTCCCTGACTAGGGTATCTTGTTTTTACAGGAGAAACAAGTTTTTGAGACCTCAAATGGATTTCATGGACCTCCATATATCTCAAAGTACCATCACACAAATTTTCAGACTTCAATTCACTCAGACGCACCGTCAGCAGCTCAAACAGTCAACAGACGACCCGTTTGACCAAAAAGTCAACAGACAGTCAAAAATGAATTTTTTTGTCAACATCCATATTTTGTCAAAGGATTCATCATTTGATCATTGGATGATCATAATTCATCAAGGAAAGATCAAAAATCAGCAAAACCCTAAGATTCAAAATTAGGGTTTTCTCCTAAAAAGTCAACTGAACTTTGACTAGCCATAACTCTCTCATCCTTCATCCAAAAAATTCAAACCAAAGCTCATTTTGAAGGAAATTCAATTATATTTCAAATGCAATTGATTCCATGGTCATTACATTCACCATTTGAAAAATATGAACAAAGACATTACAGGTCATTTTCAAAGTCAACAAAAAGACACTTTTTTCAAAAGGACACACAAGAAGCATCAAAAATCATTTTGACAAGAGACCAAAGACATTGGTTAGAGGACTCTTTGAGGTTTCCAAAAAGTGCAAGATCTCTTTCATATGACAAAAATTGAGGGATTTACACCTTGTTGAAGTTGGCTAAATTTTGGGAAAATGCATAAAACCAACATTGCTCAAAAATGTAGTTTTTCCAAATGGGGCCAAGTTTTCATGGTTCAAACATGTTTGCCATGATATTATGGGCCTCCCACGACCAAGACAAATCCCACACCATTTTTATCCTTTTTTTGCTTAATTTTATCTTATTTTAAGATTAAATGAAAAAAGAAAATGGAAGGATAATGGATAGCTTAGTTTCTAAGCACGAGTCATCCAAGAATCTTCAATTTTCTGCAGAAGATTGAGGTACAATTCAAGAGCATTGAAGAGAAGCAAGACTTGGTCAACAATTCAAAGGTTTTAATATAAAAAAATCAAGAATTCAACAAAGGCAACTAAAGGCTTCTTGGCTTCAATTCTAAGCACAACATAGCCTATATAAGAGCTATCACACTTCACAAATGAAAGAGCACGAAATCAGAGCCAAACTCTTGCTTGTAACACACTTGTAACATCTTGAAATATTCAAAGAAATTTGAAGTTCGAATTTTAAATTTAAACTAGTTTCAATACAAATTAAACACTCAAACACCTTCCTCAAGTATCACCGAAACTATTCCAATCATTTCCCAGCTTTGAAACCCACTGAGCAAAGCACTAGAGGTCACGATTTGTTCAAAATAAAACCAACTCGTATCTGATCATTCAGGCATGTTTAACAAGATGTAGACATATATTTGAACTTAGCTTAATGTCCTGATCATTTCTGGACATTTAATTAAAGTTTGGGGGCCTGTACACGAAACTACCATTTTAGGGTTTCTTAGTTCAAATTTGGGGTTTTTCGTTAGAACCAAAAATAGGACAAATTAAGGGCATGGTTGAATTCAGTAGATTGAGACGAATCGAACGGGCATGTCGCGCCAAATTTATATTCATGTTTGACCCTATTCGCTATTTTGCAGGTTTAGAAGGTATCTATTACAGCGCTTTTATTACAAAAACGTTATTAAAGGTGCTGGCTAGAGGTTGAAGACGATGAGGTGTCTCCACCTCATTGGATAGAACGCGCGCGCGTTTTTTTTAAATAACCTCTGATTCTGTGCTTTGCAGTCTATGCTTTTGCCATACGCCTCACTTTAATCACCTTCTGATCCACTTGCCAGCTCATCTTACGTCCCTGACACGCCAGTCCATACCATGGACTCTCCAATCAACCACATCTGATTACTGCTTTATTTATTTTTCTATTTTATTTTAATTTCTTTGCAAAATTAATTAAAAATAGTTTTAAAAATCCAAAAAATATACAAAAAATATTTTTAAGTTGCTAAAATAATATATTATTTTCTGATATAAAAATATTTTATTTTTCTTCATAATTTAAATATTTTTTATAATTAATTAGATAATATGCATATATTTATCTTTTAATTATTTTCAACCAATCAAAAATCATAAAAAAAAATTGTTCTTTATATTAAATATTGTTTATATATTATAAGCTAATTTTGTACATATTTTGAATAATTTTCTCTTCAAGTTTAATTATTTGTGTAATTATTTATATAATTATGTAATAATTAACTAAATGAATTTCAAATCAATTCCAAAAATTCCAAAAAAAATTAGTTTTGTTTTAAAATTAATTAACAAGCATTTTGAACATATTTTGAACTTAATTTCTAGGTTTGAAATTTATTTTCTTATTTTTTCCTCATTTTAACTTAATTAATCATAATTAAAATAAATCAAATTTTGCGCGGACGAAAGTTGCCTACCAAAAGTTGGTGCCAAATTTTGATGACTTTGGCACAAAAGGGGTCATTGTCAATGAGATCCCTTAACATATTAGAAGTGTTCATGTCGAAAATATTGTCAACAAAAGTTGCACCGGTATTGCTGCATTTCAACATATCGGAAATTGTTGAGGGAGTGATGATGACATGAGCCCCTCGAATGGTGGAGGTTATAGTAGTCCTCCCTTCTGGATCTATGCGCAAAGATGCAAATCTCCAGAACTCAATCAGCATGCAGGGATAGATGTTTCCATCTAGAATTTCAGGATAAAATGCAAGCCCCTGGCTAGCATAGAGGGCACGAACATTGATATGATTCGCATCAAACTCTTCTGCAGAAAGCTTAAATTCTTTCTTAATACAGGATCTTATGTTGGCATTTGTTAAAGGTTGTGCCATGGTTTGAAAAGATTGAAAAGATGAAAAAGTTTAAAGTATTGTGCGTAAGGAGATGTAAAGAAGAAATGGAAGGAATGAGGCTATATATAAAGAATGTGTAGTTACTCCAGCAAGACAAACGTGGGGGAAGGAAGTTAGAAAACCAAAAGTCGTATTAAATATCTTGGAAACTGACACAAGCAACCTGGGAGCAGTTAATAGCCCATTACCTAGCGTTTAGGTAATAATTAGTGCCTGGGAAAATGAAACGTAATCATGGCGTAATGGAAATTAACAAAAGTCGAAACCCAAGAAAGAACCGAAACGACATCTTTTCTCTTTTCTAAAGTCAGTAGAAAGAAGCCGCTTGGAGGGGCAATTTGTTACCCTAGGATTTCGACTTACTAATAAATGGGCAACTAAGGCCCAAAATTGGCAACTGGGCCTCAATTTGGTAAAAAGGCCCTAAATTGGTAATTGGGCCTCAAGTTAATATCTCCATTGCCATTTGGGTCGAAGTAGTTCGGCCAAATAACGCTTAGCAGTCGAAGCTGTTCGACTAGGAAGATCATCTGAGGTTTTAATGTTCGACCAGACCAAAAGGATGCGAAGACTTAAGGATTTTTTGGCTGCAGAAACTAAAGTGGAAGTCGAGAGGCAGTAGAAGTTAAGAGGCAGTTCCAGGCAGTTTTCTGGCAGTTCTCACAGGACGCGTGGAAGTCTCACAATTGAAGATCTTGCACGTCGAAGACACGTGTTGACTGATAATCAGTCGACCGTTAGTAGTAGTTATTTTATTTTTCTATTTAAGCAAGTTTCATAGGAATAGTTAGGGGTCGCATTTTCTACATAAACACAAGTAAACTCAAATCTCTGCGCAATGATGAGTAACGAGTGCAACTTTGGAATGTACGTATGCGTACCAGTTTAATTAATGCAATCATTTTACATTACATTTTATCTTTCAGTGCACATTTACTGCCTTTTTATTGCTTTGGTTTACTTTAAAGCCTTTAATTTCAGTGTTTACTTTTACGTTAAAGTCACTATTTGCATTTAATACAAACCAGATACATATAATACAACAAAATAAAGCAATCAGTCCTGGAGTATTCTAGTTGACTCCGCAAAGTAACCTTTAAAAAGGAAACTAGCGCTTGTTTACCAGTTTTCAGGGTAAACAAATACGCCTCACTTTAATCACCTTCTGATCCACTTGCCAACTCATCTTACGTCCCTGACACGCCAGTCCATACCATGGACTCTCCAATCAACCACATCTGATTACTGCTTTATTTATTTTTCTATTTTATTTTAATTTCTTTGCAAAATTAATTAAAAATAGTTTTAAAAATCCAAAAAATATACAAAAAATATTTTTAAGTTGCTAAAATAATATATTATTTTCTGATATAAAAATATTTTATTTTTCTTCATAATTTAAATAATTTTTATAATTAATTAGATAATATGCATATACCTATCTTTTAATTATTTTCAACCAATCAAAAATCATAAAAAAATTGTTCTTTATATTAAATATTGTTTATATACTATAAGCTAATTTTGTACATATTTTGAATAATTTTCTCTTCAAGTTTAATTATTTGTGTAATTATTTATATAATTATGTAATAATTAACTTAATGAATTTCAAATCAATTTCAAAAATTCCAAAAAAAATTAGTTTTGTTTTAAAATTAATTAACAATCATTTTAAACATATTTTGAACTTAATTTCTAGGTTTGAAATTTATTTTCATATTTTTTCCTCATTTTAACTTAATTAATCATGCATTAATCATAATTAAAATAAGTCATAAAAAATCCAAAAACATTTCTTTATTTTCTTGCAATTTAAATTCCTAGATAAATGTATAGGTTGTCAAATTCATGTAAATAGGCGTAGTTTACATTTCCTGCACAATCGATGTAATAGCGTAGATTTACTTTCCGCATTTTACATTTCCGCATTTTAAATTCCAGCACATATAAACTGCGTGTATGTCAAAGATAAAATTGAACCGTTAGATCACTAACTTCAAAAGATAAAATATCTGAATTCAAACATAATCACACTTGCACCTCTTAAGGTAATCCCTTTTCATTCTTTTCAAAATCAAAGTCAAATTCTACTGTTTCGAGTACAAAATTGAACCTTTTGTTTATATCCGGTGAAAGGATAGATTTTTAAAGGAAATAGGATAAAGACCTTACAACTCAGGGTAGACCTCCTAATTTGCTTGCTCAAATCAAAAAAACAAATCTCTCATATATCATTGTTTATTTTTTCAAAATCAAACTTACAAAAAGACAATACTTTGTATATATCCAAACAAGGATCATTACGAAGTTAACGCTCTTTTTTCCAAAGCATCTTTTGAAAGATAAAAATACTTTGTATACATCCGCACAAGGATCATTACAAATTCAATTTACAAAGGTATTTCAAACCACATACGAGCATTTTAAAGCAATTGAAAAGTGATCGAAAACAAGTGAGCTAAGCAAATTAAAGAGCCCATGGATAACCATGGATACAAAGGGTGCTAACACCTTCCCTTTGTATAACCTACCTCCTTACCCAGAATTTCTCAAAGGTTTTTTTTCTGTGTCTTTTATAAACCTTTCCTTAATTGGATAAAATAAAAGGTCGGTGGCGACTCTCTGAATTTTCAAATGCGAAAGCAAAAACAATAAAAAGAGTCAGTTCACGTATCTCTCCGCGAGAGGTATGGCCGAAAACGGAGGTCCACAATAACCATGGATGCAAAGGGTGCTTACACCTTCCCTTTGTGTAACCTACCCCCCGAACTCAATCTCTTTTCAAAGAAGGTCTTTCATGTTCTTTTATACGTTTCCTAATTGGATAAAATAAAAGTCGGTGGCGACTCTTGCTCATAAATAAAAGTAAAAGTCAGATCACCGTATCTCACTAGCCAACATAGAATACTTTCCAATTAAGAACTTAGAAGTCAACCCCCAAATTCCTCCTTTTTTGGTCATGTTTGCTTTCACGTCTGATATCTTCAACTGAAGAAGCTCTGCTATCTCATCAACCTTAGGCTCTTTCTCTAGACCACTAAACGGTATATCATTCGTAACGGGCAAACCAATCCAATAAGAATACTCCTCCAAAGTGGGCATAAGCTGATAATCCGGAAAGGTGAAACAATGATAAACCGGGTCATAATACTGCACAAGAGTCTCAAGAATCCCCTTTTCCACTTTGTTCTTCAAGATAGAGATCAATTTCCTATAACGATTTTTGAAGTTGTCAAGATTAGGAACCAAAGTTGCTAGCTCTTTCAACTCTTTCGCACTTGAATTCCTGAAAGTGTACTTCTTAATGCTTCTCTTTTGATCCATGGTACCTGTGATGTTTACAAAAAAATTCTCTAAGTTCCTTGAAAACCATTTGTGAAGGACATATTTTTTTATGAATGCATGAAGGCATGGTTTATGCATCAACACAATCAAGAGCACACAAAAATCACATAATTCAGGTTCAAAGGTTCGACGTCACGAGCATGGAGCCATGGGTCTACCCATCCCATAAGGCGTGTTCTAAGGAATTTTGTACTTGCCAATCAGGTACTACAAATGTTCCCAGAGTTTTCAATCTTCTATCGGATATTATCGGCATGCACAATTGCTCATGGGCGCCAATAATATGCCTAAAAAGACCTCGTCTGAGCGTAGTATCGCATGACAACAAGTTCAAATTGGTACTTAATCTTGTTTCTGCACTACATCCTAAAAAGGCTTAGATGGGTTAAAAGGTTCTAAGCCATTCAGCTTCTACGGACACTCACTATTGAAAGTAATAGCAATCTTACGATGGTTCGTAACAACATCTACCACCTTCCATGAGGCCTCCACTGATTGGGGTTCCACCATATGACACTCGTGGTAAGGATTGCTCCTAACATGCGACTATTGGTCTTACCACCTCCTATCTCAAGTTACTCACCAAAGTTCGGGTTAGAACTTTATCTCATCACAGAGGAACCATCGAGCACCAAAAAGAAAAAAAACAAACAAAGCACGCAACAATATATATAGATAAAAACACACAGATAAACAAAAATAGGACATCCTTCACCCGAGATATCTTCCAAAATATGATGAAGTTTCTTAGTTGCCATCAAATGGTATCTCTCCGACAAGTTCTGGTGAGAAGTTTGATGAGGAAACAAACCCTTGGAGATTTTCTCTTCATCCGATATATCTTCCAAAAGATGATGAAGTTTCTTAGTTGCAATCAAATGGTATCTCTCTGACAAGTTCTGGTGAGAAGTTTGATGAGGAAACAAACCCTTGGAGATTTTCTCTTCATCCGAGATATCTTCCAAAAGATGATGAAGTTTCTTAGTTGCCATCAAATGGTATCTCTCTGACAAGTTCTGGTGACAAGTTCTGGTGACAAGTTTGATGAGGAAACAAACCTTTGGAGATTTTCTCTTTATCTGAGATATCGTCCAAAATCACAACTGAGACCAATTTCGCGATTTAGGCATTCGAAACAAGGGGAGGTTGTTTACCTTTTTATAAGTAGTAAACACTTAGTTAAAGAAGATGGATCGCGCATTTTGCATTACCGACCATTCACCAAGATCAACATAACACATTTCTACCGGAGTTTGTCTTCTTATTCCCCGTCGAGTGCGACAACACGATCAAGTCATGCACCAGGATTTTATTATCGCTGCGACATCTCCAAGATGCCCAAAATTAGGGCATTCTTTGATATTTAAGTCTCTTTCCCGCATGAGAGATCAGGATGTCAATCTTTCTCCCTCCGCATGAAAGAAACTTAAATAGGGGCATCTGTCATACCCTAATTTTGACCCCTCTGAGATGTCACACCTTCAGACATTCCATCAAACTCAAGACAAGTACTCAGAGCAGTCACTTTTTCATTTGGTACTTAATCAAGGATGTTCAATGATAAACAAGCTCAGGAAAAGTATCAATCAATAGAAGGATTAGTCTGTAATTCAATCACAGGACTCAAGAGCTTCATTCTATTTACCCATGATTGATTAGACACCAGTCATCAAGGCTCAGGTTTGCTCAGGTCACCAAACTAGGGTTTAGAGCCCATCAAGGACTGAAATCAGGGACCATATTTGGGAAAGCCTAAAAAGCTCCAGGGAATCATTCAAAGGTTTAAATCATCTTCAAGTTATTCATATAACAATATTTACTAGGCATTGTACTTCAATTCAAGATCTACAGTCATCAATTTCATCTGGTCGACAATTGGGGTTTTTGATCTAATTCACCTGGGCAGTTGACTTTTAATCAGGACATGGATCAAAAACTCAAAACATGACTCAAGAACTTATATTACCTCAATATAATCCATCAACATCACTCATTTGAGGTGGAGAGTTTGATTCATCACAAAAGTCCAAGATTTCACTCATCAGGAAAAAGTCAATTGTACAAGAACACCTTTGACTTTGGGATTTTTGGTCAAACCATGAATTTTAAGGGTCAATATCATCAACATATGATTATTAAAGTCATTTGACCAAATAAAATCAAGAAAATTCATCAAGGATCAAAAATTCAATATAGCGGGGAAAATCTGAGATCAGAGCCATAGGATTGACTCGACTCAATATTTCGTTTGAAATCGCCACCGCACTTTATTGTTTCCAAAGGAAAAGGGAAAAGAACGTAAAACCCAAAGTTTGTTTTTAAAACAAAAGAGAACTCAGGTTCGGGTGATGATTATACAAGGGGGAGGTTTTAAGCACCCCTCATATCTGTGGTATTCCACAGGTGTCGCACGCTCGCGAAAAATGAACAGAGTCGCCACCAATATATTTATCCCATAAGGGAAAGGAATATCAGAAAACCTAACAAAGGAAGGAACAAGGTCTTGCGACCAGAGAATCAAGGTACGAGAGTCGGTTACGCAAGGGGAAGGTATCAGCACCCCTCGCGCTCATCGTACTCGATGGTATCCACCTATGTTTGTTTCTATCTAGAGGGTGTGTACTATGTCTATGTCTACATGCGAATGAATGCAAAAGAAATACGGGGAAAAGAAAGAATATTTACAAGTGTGCTCGTTCAAGCCCCGCGACTTGATGTCTACGTATCCTTTTCAGGAATCAGAGCGCCGTAGTTCGGCTCCATAGTTTTTTGTTTGTTTTTGTGGTTTTTAGTTGGGCGGAGTTAACGCTCGCGCTCTTGCATAAGGGGACAGCCTAGGATGCAATGGAGCGGAGATAACAATGCCCTTAAGAAAGGAGGTGAGAGAGTGATTTTGAGTGTTTCGAGGAAATCCCTTAAGCAAGGGAAACTCGAGTTACTCTTTGGTTGGTGTTTTTTAGAAGTTGGGAACTTACGCCTGAATGGGACCCTTAAGCAAGGGAGATCCAAGCACTCGAACATTCCCTTAAGCAAGGGACGTTCAAGCTTCCATTCCCTTTTTAAGAATTTTCACTTTGATTATTAGTGTTTTAAGCATTTTCTTTGTATTTTTTATGGGGAATTTATTTTGATATTTTTAGATGTTTTAGAGTTGTAAAAAGAAAAAGAATGATAGAAGGGGGAGACTAGCCTAAGTATTAGCCTAGAGTTATTGTCTAATTCTAATTCTTAATAGAATGGGGAAAAAGTTGCTTAAGCATTTCACAATATATGGAAAATATTCACAAAAGAAAAGAATTAAATTTAAACTATTTATGAAAATATATTCACAAGCAATTGCATTTTTTACTCATGTGAGAAACTAATTTTGAATTTAACAAAGAAAGCAATTATTTGTTTATGGTTTATTAATCAATTAAAATTCAAAGAAATTACCAATTAAAAATTCTAATTAAAAGAAAACAATATTCCTAGAATTCTAATTAGTCAAAAACTATCTTTTATCATTTTTTATTTGCATGGAAATTGAATTAATAAGCAAAAAGTAAAAAGAAAACTATTTTTATTTATTTGTTTTTATTAGTCAGCAGGGGTGTAGAAGAAATGTTAATTGAACTAAATTCTAACTACAAGGTGCCTGGGCCTATTACTGGAGGTGTAGAAGCGAAAAAAGTGAGCTGAGCCCAAGGTCAAATCGTGGCCCCAAATCACATATTGCCAATTTATTACTCATTTGTTATTTCATTTTTTTACTATACAACATCATATTGTTTCATTTATTCACATACAGCATGCAGCATTTATTCTATGGTCCAAATATCAAACTTAACGTGACATGCATGGAAAAGAAAATATCAATTGGTCACACAATGCTTAAATCACTAGATGACAAAATAACAATCCAGCCAATAGGAGCCTAACACATAATATTCTCCTATCCACACTATTGGAATCAAGCAACACAACAAGGAGACACAATGCATGAGCCCTCACGTGAACAGAAACCTGCAATTTTCATCTTCTTCTCCGACGGACCGTACCGCCGTCCACGGCGGCGCCGGTAACAACCAAACTGCGAAAATAAAAAGCATGACCATCTCTCCCCTCGAAATTTTGCGTAGAACATGAATCCGGGCTCAGTTTCTTCATTAGGTACCTCTAAGCCTCTAACCGAAAGCAATCTCAAGACCACAGCTTAATTAAAATTCATCAAAACACGTTCTAAGTGCACCAGTTTGATCCATGCACTTGAATGTAAGATTTAAACATACATATACGCATCAAATTCATGCGAATAAGAACAATAAAATTCAAGCACGGAAGAATCTCACACAAGCGTGACGAGCCACGAACATATACAAGAAGCGCATGACCTACTCAAGTTGATAGAATGATGCGAGCTTTTAGATCTTACCTGGAAGGTTCTTGGATGAAGCTTCGGAAAACTCTACGCTCTAAGGATCTAGATCTTTGCTTCGTGAGTGCTTCCCTCCATTGAGGAATGAACTCAGTTCTTGTGTGACTTTTTGGAGCTTGAATGAAACGAGGATCAGCTTCAAGAATCCTCAGATGTAGCTGAGAAATAAACTCAAGCTAAGTAGTAAACTCGGATCTCTTCACATTAAACCAATGGCTACGATTAAGGCTTGGAAGCGTGGCTTGATGATGGAGATCTACGAAGAGGCAGTGATGCTGTTGGTGGAGATGACTATGGTGATTGTAGGGTGTCGTGAGGATTGGTGATAATGAAGAAGCATGAAGGTGGAAGGAGTGTGGTTATGGTGGTGGTGATGGTTGAAGACGGTGGTGAAAGGTGGTGGTTAGAAAGTTTGTTGTGGTTGTTAGATGCGGTTGGAAGAGTTAGTTAGGTGGTGGTTAGGGAGGTGAGAGAGAGAAGAGAGAGGAGAGAAGAGAGGATGAAGAGAGTAATGAGAGAGTAATGAGAGAGTGAGAGAAAGAGGGAAGAGGACATGGAGAGAGTGAATCGTGGGTGTGAAGGCAGTGTCAGAAAAGAGTGAGGTGGTGGCTTTATATAGAGTGAGGTGGTGGCTGTTTTTGGACTTGAGCAATGTGGGATCTTTTTCTCAAGACTTGCTGAACAAGGGTTGCATTTGTAGTAATTTTCTGTGGGCCTTTTACGTGTGCATGGGATTGCATGGTTTGTTATGGCATGCTGGCAGGTGTGTGCGCGTGGCTACTGCAGAAAATTCGGTCATGTCGCTAATTACGAGCAGCTCCCTTTATCCCTTTGTATCTTGACATCCAAGTAGCCAAATGATATAAGTCTTTGCTCAAATGAAAGGGGACATGGCATAGAACATGTTGACACTTGGATTAGGCCGAGGATGTGCCTGAGGCTCTTTAAAAACTGACTTAAAAACCGCACGCCAGGTGTTTGATGATATGTTGCGCGCATGCCTTAGAATTCTGCCCAGCCAGGCGTGCAATTGTGGCTTGATGAAAGCACGACTTTGAAGACTTGCACTTGACCAATATTTGTTCAATTGACCCAATTCTTGGCTTGTTGGAAAGAAGAAATGGCAAGGATTAGAATCATACCAAGTTTGCTTCCATGGACTTTTTGTAGAGCTCTAAAACTGGCTTGAGATTTGGCATGCCATGTGTTTGCTAAAATGCCTGGTCATGACCTGGCTTGTGACTTGGATTATGACTTGGGGTTGAATGAATTTTCAGCAACTTCAAACCATTTTATCTCTTCATATAAGCTTCAAATGAAAAAGTGTCCAACTACAAAGTTGTTCCCCTCCATGAGAGGAACAACTTTGATGTTGGAATTTTCTTCAAAAAATGCCATTTGCCACGTGTAAATCAGGGATGAAGTGGACTGCTCATCAAGATTTAAAACCTTCAAAAAATTTCTAAGTGTTGAAACTTTCCATTTTTGTCATTTTTCTATTTTTGGCAACTTTTTGTCAAACTCCCGATTTTATCCATTCTTTGACTTTTCTTGATTAAATTTCCATCAAAAGTCAATATTTGAATAAATCTTCTGATTTTGACCCAAAAGTCGATTGTTCTGATTTTTCCGACTACTGATGAAATTCCTGATTAAATCTCCTCCAGTCAAATCCAGTCAAATAAACACATCCACATAGTCCATGAGGAGCTTTTCACACATAGAAACCATTCCTGATTAACTGTTGACCAGAAAGTCAACGGGTTGACTTTGGTCAAAGAAACCCTGATTTAAGGAACCAGATGATTTGCAAGCCAGTATCCTTCAACCAATGCCTTGACTTGAGACAGAGGGAAACCTCAATCCAGGAGGACTTCCTTGAACATAGAACCACATGATTACCCCTCAGTCTCCTTACTCTCTGATCAAAATTCTTTGCAACAGAGATTTTTCTTGCTAGCTTTTGAATAACACCAATGATATGAATGCATGAGTGTGAGTTATGACCTAAGTGATGTATGTACATGAATGTAAAGCCTAAGCCAGTTAGAAGTAAAGGGGTAGGACAAATTTGGGGTATGACAACAGGAACCTTTTTGAAAATCTGTGCGTGTGGTAAAAAAGGGTTTGTTTTATTTTTAAAATAAGCTCGGCAAAGCATTAAGCTTTGTGCCTGCATACCTCCTCGGTTCAATGGAGAAGTCAGAGCTAATGTAGTTCCGCTTAAAGGGAAAACGTTTTAAAAACGAATAAACACTTTATCATCGTCGGAGAGAATACTTAGCCATTGATCTTGAGCATTAGAACAAATGAGTTCTTTACATCGTAAATGAAAGAAGGGCCCCAAATCGGATAAAATCAACAAGTATGCCACTAGCTCTCTCACACGGAAAAGATCTCATTATATCAATCAATTTCAAAATCATGGGGTATCGCAATTCACTACAACAATTAATCGTGTCTAAACTTTTGAAGAAAATCCAATAAGGGCAAAAGATATTTTTTAAGAAATGTTTTGAAAAGGTTGCAAACATAAGAAGGTTTTGTAAAAAGGGAGAATATTTTGAAAATCTAACTGGAGGAGATGAAGAGGCTATCCTAATGCGTAAAATAAAATCTAAGGAAAAGAACGGTCTAACCAAAATAAGAAGCCAACACTCGACATTATGAGTCAAGGTAGATTTCCCATCCTTTGGACTTATCAGTACCAAACCAACACATTACCACTTGGGGATCCAGATGAACTTATTATCTTAGCACCACTTTGCATTAAGCACATTAAAATTCTGACGTAAATCGGGCATAGTAACGGCTGTTTTCGGGTAAAATCCTTATCTCAATGCCTTGGAATTAACCATCAAGGAATTTCAAGGAAATACCTGCATACACAAACAGACAACAATCCAATGCCAGACAGAAAGAACAACCACAGAGTAACAACAGAATAAGGGTCCAGAGGTACTAAGTCCATAAGTCCGAATCTCCAAAATGCTCGGGATAGTAACCAATAATCCGAAAGAGAGCCTTAAGTGTTTTTTAGATTTTTGTTGTTTATTAGTGTTTTAGCATAAAAGTAAAGTATGGTCCAAGTGGACAAAAGAAAAATAGCGGAAACATAAACAATACGTCCAAATGGACAAAGAAAAAATAGCGGCATATAAACGTGATGAAATGATAAAGTAAATCATAAAGCAAAATATAAAGAGCAATATAATAAATTGCGGAAATTAAAGTCAATTGTTAGATGTTAAAGATAACCATCTTGAAACTTGTCAAGTATGTTATCAAAGTTAGTAATGAAGATCGATGGTGAGTGAAGGATGTCCTCGGATGTAAATTCAATAAAAATTTATCAGAAGCTTGATAAAATCATAGCGACTACACGATAAACCTCCATAAGTCTTAAATCAACCGCATATAATTCTCTTCCATATTTTATCTTTTTTATTCGGGACACGAAATATTGCACTATGTTAAGCAGATCGCCAAGTGATTTATATAGAAATCACCCTACAACGAGGCCGGTCAAAACTTTATGTGTTAATGCATGCGAGAGAAGAGATATGTAGATCACTCTCTGAAAGCGATACCGCACGAAAAGAAAAATAGGGAGCGATCTAGTCTTTACCAAGAATCCATAAGAATTCTCAAGGCATTAACACTTTCATCGATCAAAATAAAAAGAAGTAAAAGATGGAACCACATTCAAAGGCTCCTCTCATCCATTATTTCAATCACTTAATTTTGTGGATTTGGATTCTCATCATTTCGACGCCCTAAGTCCATTGAAATTTGAGAGAAATTAGGCCTCTAACTTGTGATTCAGAGAAAATATCAAAAACAATGGAGTAGAAGATGAGTTAGAACCAAAAACAAGTTTAAAAAGGCAAAAAAACACATCTTGCTCAGATGTAAATCGATTTTCACAGAGTGTAAATCGATTTGCATAACTCTGTTTTCTAATCTGCGCAGTTTTTAGTTATGTAAATCGATTTGCACCAGATGCAAATCGATCTGCACAACACAGTTTTTCAAAAAAACAGCAAATCAAGAGAAGAAAACTTGTTTAAACATAAAACCAAACAACTTGTGATCTTGGATCAATTTGTGCACGAAAATATATCAAGTAAGCAAGCAAAACTTAGCAATGTAGCACCAAAGGTGCATCAAACATAAACAACAATGGATCACATCTTGGATTATGGAAAGTGTAATAAGGTGAACTGAGTTTTTTATAATGTTGTGGTAAGCAAGAGTCGCCACCGACTTTTATTTTATCCAATTGGAAAGGCAAAAAGAACACGAAAGACCTTTGAAATATTTTGAGTTCGGGGGGTAAGTTATACAAAGGGAAGGTGTAAGGCACCCTTTGCATCCATGGTTATCCATGGGCTCTTAATTGCTTAGCTCACTTGTTTGTATGAAAAGTTTGAGGTGTCGTGTGTGAATAGTAAAAAGATTTCGTTAAGGACTTTAGCTTGTAAATAAGCAAGCCTTGTTTGAAATTGTTTTGGAAAGAGAGGTGTGAAAAGTAATTGGAATTTGTTTGAATTGAGCAAGCAATTAAGAACTACCTACCCTAAGTTCGTCTTTCTTGTTCTTTAAGTCTTTCGGGTGAAAGGGTCTATCCATACCATAAGAGGGTAGGAAGTCTTTCAATTGGATGTGCGGGTCATCGAAGGGTCATCGAGAATAATCGTTCACCACAACACTGTCCCTTGCCATAAAGAGGGCAGGTAGTCTAAGGGAAGGATATAATAGTCATTAGGCAACAGTAAGGATACCTTAGCAATCGAAGGGACTATCATCATTTAATCGAGGGACGAGATCATATTTATCGTAGGCAACTCGAAGGGACTGTGATCTTTATATTGAGGGACTATGATGATTTTATCGAAGGCAACAGGTGCTAAGGTATCCCTATATCCGAGGGACTTGACTATTTTGATCGAAAGGCAACCAAGAGGGGGTACCCTAAAGGTGAGTGAGTGCAAGGGTGTTAGATTCGAATATTTAATCTTGAGTTAAGGTTAGCTAGCGATTGATTTTATGTTACCATGCAATCCTATTAGCCATACATCTAAGCAGTTAATAGTGTGCGGAAAGTAAAACGCAGAAAGTAAATCCTACGCTATTACATGGCTTCGGGATTGGGGGATACATAATAAAAACCGGGGGATGCGGAAAGTAAAGAGCGAGAAAGTAAAGGCCCTAATTACTATTACATAAAAATTTAATTGCGACCTATACATCTTCTAATATTTAAATAACTGAAAATAAATAAATAAATAAATAAATAATGAGGGCGGACTTGAATAAAGGCAAAATTTGAATGGCGAAAAAATAAAGGCACGCGACAATCATAGAGTATGGGATGAGAGGAGAAATTCGCAAATAAAAATGCAGTTTTAGGAAGATCGTCGTTTAAAAGTTTTATGGCTAAAAAACCTAAGGGTAAAAGCCTAAAACCTAGCCTACAGTTTTGATAAGGTTTAAAATTATACCTATCTGATTGAATTATCCTTAGTTTAAATTAATAGAGTTTGTGAACATACGATTAAAGACCATAAAATTAATTATTGGTTAAAATTACTAATTAACTTTAAAATAGATTAATTAACACAGTTATAACCCTAAAATTAAAATGAATTAAATTTAAATAATTAACCTAAATTAAATTACTAACTTAAAACTAACTTAAAAAAAACTAAATCAAATTATTCAAATTATTCTAATTCTATAAAGGAAACTAAAAAGGTTTAATTAAAAAGAAAATAAATAAATAAACATGAGAAACAAACATAGTAAAATAAAACAAAAACAAACCTGGGGCGCATGATTCAGTTAGGTTGATCTGTGAGGATCATGGTGAGCTTGCATTCTGGGCCCTTGGATGGCGCGCTAGGAAGATCTGACGGTCACTGAACGGAGACACGTGATGGAATCCATGGGGAAGCGCATACAGGATCCACTAGATTGTCTCTCCATAAAAATATATGGCTATAGTGGGGATCAAACCAGTCCCCTTGTGGTTAATGTGTATTTACTCTTGCCAGTCTTGCTGCATATGTTTCTTGTTATATATTTAACTAAAAAATAATATATACAAAAAGTAAAAAGATAAATGGGAAAGTCAAAAGGAGTGGTGCGTGGGGCCCCTCGTCATACAAACAGCCAATCAATATAGGAGAGAAAAAGTTGCAATCGTTGACCAGCCAGTCGCAGCGTTACACGCGTGGGGGAGAGAATAACCA
Source organism: Vicia villosa (assembly GCF_029867415.1). NCBI lineage: Eukaryota > Viridiplantae > Streptophyta > Magnoliopsida > Fabales > Fabaceae > Vicia > Vicia villosa. The sequence continues at coordinate 355,632 of NW_026705846.1, read as the reverse complement.
TTGCTGATCGGCCAATGCCTTTGCGCCACGCCGGATCCACATACTTCATCTTCTTCCTCCAAGTTACCTGCGGATTCCCCTTCGCATTTTGCTGCGAATTCTCTTGCGATAATTCCTTCGAAATTCTGCAATTCCTAAAAACACGATAGCACGTCAAATAAAAATATGAGGGGGACCCTTCCCCCCTAAGTTGGAGGTTGCCAATCCATTGGTGGTACTTTCGTGGCTTGAAAATGTCTGCAAATAGGGATACAAACAACAAGTGTTCCTTTGCCCTAGCCATGGCACTTTCCGTTTCAGCCGTCAAAGCTTTACCACGATGGTTCTAACCTGTCCTTAGAACTCTCATGAACACATTAGTGTCGTTAGTTTGGATCAAAACAAGCTATATAACGGAATACGATTTAACATAAGAAAACAAAAAAAGTGAGTTTGCGTACGGATGTTTCAGCATGCATGAGCCAAGGCTTGGGACCTGGACCTACTACTTAATACCTTAGGAACAAGATAAAGTGCGTGAAAGCATTGGAATCAGGCTGCAAGTTGAAACTTGAGAGTGCAAGTTTGAAGGAATTTTTTGGAAGTGGAAATCCTATTTTTCTTTGGCTGCCAACCTCTCTTTTTCCGTCCCTCGCTGCAATGTTTGTGTGAATATATATATATATATATATATATGAGTGGACTAGGGCGAAAAGAATTGGAAGGTAATCAATATTGATTGAAGAAAAAATTTCTTTTGATTTTGTTATGAAATCTTTCTTTATTTGCCCAATTCTATTTTCCAACTCTTCCTTTCACGTGTTATTGGACTTGGTGAATCAATTAGGATCTTAAAAAATGAATCACACAATTTTGGATGATTTTATTTAATTTATTTTTGAATTTATCTGAATAAATTCAAAAAATAAAGAAATAAAAATCATAACCTGTTATGAGATTATTTTATGGGCCCCCAAGATGATTTTTAGATCAATAAAAAAAATTAGAAAATTAATCTCAAAATCTTTCATCATTTAATCATGATTTTATTTGGTTTTATTTGAATTTAAATGCATAAATTCAAAATAAAGGAAATAAAGATCAAAATATAAATGTTAATATTTTTATGGGCCTTTCATAGAATCCTTGTCACGTTCACAACCCAACAATATAGGCCCATTACTTAGAGTTTCAAAGTTCTTCACTTAGGGTTTCACGTCTCTTCAAAAATTTGGTCCAACTTACACCGATCGCAACTCTCTCAATTTTTAAGGTATGGAGGTATTTTAAGACTTTTTTAGAAAGCTTAAAGAGTCCTCTAAAAGCAAATTTTGGTTTCACCTCAATTGAGTCTACCATATTCATGTTATGCTCTTTGAGAAAATATGGTTTTTTTGCCATCCTTTAGAAGGACCTGTAATGTTTTGGCTCATATCTCTCAAATGAAGCATTTTTGGCCTTGGCATGTAAGAGACAAAATTGTAGAGAATTCAATTTTCTTCAAATTGAGCTTTGGATGGAAAATTTCTGATGTTCCATGTAAGAGTTATGGCTGGTCAAAGTTCAGTTGACTTTTATGTCAAAAACCCTAATTTAGAAACTTTAGGTTTTGTAGATTTATGAACTTTCCTTGATGAATCATGATCAATCCTTGATAAAATGATGAATTACACTTCATAATGAGGATGTTGACCAAAAATCGGAAGTTTTGACTGTGGTTTGACCATGGTTTGACTCTTAGGTCAACTAGTCGATTATTGACCGTTCGGGCCATTGAGTGAGCAATCTTTTGAATCAGGGATTGAAACTTGGCATGAGGATACTTTGAATCATATGAGAGACCATGGACTCCCCTTGGGGTATCAGAACCTGTCTTTTCTTTGAGAAAGGCAAAACCCTAGTTGGAGGGTTGTTGTTTAGAAGAGTGTATCTTTAGTCAAGTATTGAGACTTTGATATTCAAATGAGCTTGAGTATGAAAATATGGTGGGCAAATTTTGGGGTATGAAATTTGCCCCTGTTCAATCTTCTTATACCTGAGGATGCAGATGGGCATGTGTGCCTGTTGGAATCTGAAGGTAGAAGAGGATTGAACACTAGAATACCCAGGAATTTTCCCTAGCTGAAGTAGGGACTTTTGTCGGAGATGGGTTTGAAGATGTCATCCAGGTGTTTGGCAAATATGTATGATTGAAATGGGCTTAAAGATGCCATCCAGCTTAGGGGTGGCAAAACGGGCCAGGCCCGCCGGGTCGGCCCGTTTGACCCGCCATTTTGGGCGGGCTGGGCTGAGGTTTTCGGCTCGGTACCTTAAGTTGGCCCGCCCCGCCTAACACGCTTAAAAAATCGGGCCGAGGCGGGGCGGGGTGGGTTTTGCCCGCGGGCTTTTTGTTAAAAAAATTAATTTTTATTTAGAATTAAAATAACTTCAACTATAAAAACAACACTCTTCTCTTAAAATTATATTGATTGAATTCTATTCTAAATTATTATACATACAAATTGAATTATAATTGTAACGTTCTTTCTATAACTTTCTAATACATGTGTTGATTGGAAAAGCTTGAAATAAAAGAACAGTTGTATAACATGCATAATTATTAAGTTGTTAATACATTAGCTCACATGTTTTCTTTAGAAAAAGATATTGATTTTAAGAAAAAGAGGGATTTGATGAGTCTATAAGTGTGACAAATTTTAGATTTAACTATTAAGGAATCGCTTAATATAAAAGTTTATTAAGGAATCGCTTAATATAAAAGTTTATATGAAGTAATTACTAATTAGTGAGAAAGTTAGGTGTTGATATTTTATGCACTACTATTTTATGCACCGTGATGTATTATGCGGTGTAATTGTTATCACTGTTTGTTTTATGTAAATTCTTAATTGGGTTTTTTAGTAGTTAGATTTTAAATAGGATTAAAGTGATGTGTATTATTTATTTATTTATTTTGATACGCTTTTTTATTGTGATTGAGTTTATTTTGTTATTTTTTTTGTTATAATTGATCTTTATTTGTTTTATTTTTTGAACTCTTTAGACTTAAGATATGTTGAAGTTATATTGTGCGTTTTTAAAAAAATACTTTATCGACCTTTTTGGTTATAATTAATTTTTTTGTAAATTATGTGGTAAATCAAATTTAAAATAAAAAAATAAATAAAAATTGGCGGGCCGGCCCGCCAACCCGCTAACTCGTTAGTAAACGGGGCGGGCATGACTTTTGAGCTCGAACACCTAAGTAGGCCCGCCCCGCCCCACCCCGCTTTTGGATGGGCTTAAATGGGGCGGGTCTAAACGGGGCGGGCCGCCCGCTTTGCCACCCCTAATCCAGCTTGATAGACTTGAGAGTTAGAATATGTCGTACGTTAAACCGTATCTGAAGAATATACTTAAGATGAGTCGTACGTTAGACTGGAGGATGGGTCGTGCGTTAGACTGGAGGATGGGTCGTGCGTTAGACTAGATCCAATTTGCATTTGTAGATGTCTGGAAAACCATGCGTTAGGTTGAAGGATGAGTCGTGCGTTAGACTAAATCCAATTTGCATTTGTAGATGTCTGGAAGACCGTGCGTTAGATTGAAGGATGAGTCGTGCGTTAGACTGAATCCAAATTGCATCCCTAGATGTCTGAAAACCGTGCGTTAGGTTGAAGGATGAGTCGTGCGTTAGACTGAATCCAATTTGCATCCGTAGATGTATGGAAGACCGTGCGTTAGGTTGAAGGATGAGTCGTGCGTTAGACTAAATCCAATTTGCATCCGCAGATGTCTGGAAGGCCGTGCGTTAAGCTGAAGGATGGGTCGTGCGTTAAGATGAACGATGGGTCGTGCAATAGACCGGATCCTCTGTGTTGAGAAGAATTTGAATGTTGATCGTGTCATTACTATTCATAGTATATGAATTAGATCTTTGAGAGTTGGTCGTGTCAGCACCGTTTGTAGTAACTGAATTAGACTTAGGAAATAGTTGATCGTGTCCACACCGTTCGTGATGATGGAATTAGATCTCTGAGAGTCGATCGTGTCAGTACCATTCCTAGTAACTGAATTAGATCTTTGAGAATCTCTTGATTATCTCTGAACTATCTTTGAAAGATATCCAAAATTAAGTATCAGAATTAAATATCTGTCTTGATTATCTCTGAACTATCTTTGGAAGATATCCAAAATTAAGTATCAGAATTAAATATCTGTCTTGATTATCTCTGAACTATCTTTGGAAGATATCCAAAATTAAGTATCAAAATTAAATATCTGTCTTGATTATCTCTAAGCTATCTTTGGAAGATATCCAAAATTAAGTATCAAAACTAAATCTCCATCTAGAAATGAGCGTAAGAATTAAATCGTTGACTTTATTATCTCTGCGCTATATCTAGAAGATAATATTCATTTGATTGTATAAGTAGACTGCAATAGAAACATTAGTTTTATGCATTTGTAATTTTTTGAAATGAATGAGAGTGTTATGCATATGCAATGAGACGTATGTATGTTAAGAATTCACTGATATATGATGTATGAACATGATTTATGCTATTTTGAAGTATCTCGATTGAGAAAATAAATCTATATGTCTTTGTGATTTTGATGTATGATCTTGTCTCGAAGATGCTCAGCTGGGGATTTATGATTTCTGCTTGGGGATGATCAGCAACTTGATGTACCCTGATTGGGAATAAAATATATTAGTAAACCATGTTGGAGAAGAACAATGTGTAGGAGAACCGGTAGTGTTGAAGATGTAAACTTTGTTGGGGAGCCATGTTTTTGTCGGGACGAGAGCATTTGAAGATATCTTCTTAATGATTACTTTGTGGGGATATGATCTTATGAACCCGACTCTGTGGGGAGACATGGGTGTCTTGAAACTTGCCCCCAGTATTATAGTAACTACCATTCCTGGATTTGATTAGGACACACCACTGAGTATTGATCAAGATATCGAACTGGACTTGCATAGATTTTCCCCTGCTAGCAGAGACTTTGGAAAGATTCGTCTCGCGAGGACTTTGTGAGATGTGAACTATGGGCGACATGCCCCTAGTAATCATAGGCCCAAGACAATGTCCTATGTTGGTTGAGAAGTAGCTTCAGATCTACTTGGATGCATGCCCCTGACTGTTTGGCTTTTGAGAGATTCTTCGAATCTTGACTGGATTGCCCCAGATTGATCGGGCGAAACGTGTCATGCCCCTTGCATACGTAGGAGACATTGCTTCTTGCAGTAATTTGTGTTGGTCGGGATAACTTTGAGTCATTAGCCATACCCCGTGCAAATTCTTTCTGTTGTTAACATTTGAAATTATCTAGCAGAATTTGTTTAACAATGAATTCATGAGATGCAATGCATACGTTTGTCTTGAGTTTTCGAAAAACATTAAAACAGAAGATGTAAAAGCGTGATATTTGTAAAAACATGATGTTTGTAAAAAATTAAATACCAACTCAGCATTTGTGGTAAACCTTAAGGAGTCGGAACACCTTTGTTGTGACAGTATGCTTTCGAACTAACCATGCTTCAGTTAGGACTTTCAAGGGTTGTAACGTGGCTTGGTTCACGGTTTAAGAAACAAAGGATAATGGCTCAAACATTTATTTATACCCTTCCCAATCTCCGTGATGTTCTTCGATCCTATGTTCAGTTAACTCTGCGTTTGGCCTTAGCAAAGCTTGAAGTTGTAACATTGATTTTTGGTGATGGTTAAAGTACCTGAGGTTTATTTGGACAGGCAGTCCTCCTTTTTTTGTAATACTTTATTTTTGTAATGTCTTCTTTTGTCGAGGGTTTTTAGCAACTTTTTTTTGACTTTTTTATCCCTAACTTTTGCCTGAACAGTTTATTTTGAGATTACAGTCAGCGGGATGTTTGATTTTCGATAAGTTTCCTTCATAGGTTTTGACTTAATTTTTCTTTTTCTTTTTGATAGATATTAACTGCCTGACTTAATGGTTATGAGTACCCATCTTTACTTGTACAAAAGGCATATTAGCATAACTGAGTAACTACCCTGCCCCGGGTTTTGATTAAGGGTTTAATTTGTATAAGAAGGAAACTTCTACTTCTTCGGCTCAAGGGGGTTGACGAGGGATTAACATCTTTATATCTCAACTGTTTAGGAATTGAAATAATGCCTGTACATCATCAGCATAGTCTGTTCAAAAGCTCACAGTATGAAGTTGCGGTATCGTTTTCGTCATCCTCCCTTAAAATGCTTACAGCTTAGCAAGAGTTGAATATCATAAAACATATGCAAGGTAAAGACACAATTTAAAATGAGTGATAGCGAAATAATTTGTTCAAGACAAACATATGCAATGCACTGATGATGATTATTATAACAGATAATGTCTATCATGATCCAAATGTTTGAACAAACAGAAAAGAAACTTGCAAATGAAAGTAGATCTAATGATCCAAAAGTTCGTCCGTTTAGACATCAATCAACCTTGTCATGACTAGGCATAGGAGCGGTGATCACCACATGAGTTTCAGGAGGGTTGAATTCAACTTCGCCAGCATCAACCATGTCTTGGATCTTATTCTTCAGTATCCAACAATTACTAGTGTCACGTCCAGGACTATTAGAGTGGTATGCACATCCCGCATTGAGTTTTTTGCCAGGAGTGGAGGTGTTAGGATTCTTAGGAGGGTCCCTCAGAGTAATCAATTCGATCTTGAACAAATGTTGTAATGCTTGAGCCAATAACATATTGATCTTGGTGAATTGATGCTTAGATACGCCTGGCTTTCGTCGTCGTTGTAGAACTACTTCAACAGATAGGTTGCGTTCATTACGAACTTTCTGGTTGTACATAGCATTAGCCATATGAGGCTTCTCAGGTGGGTTGAAATCAATGATCTTGTCATAAATGAAGTTTTGAATCACATGTTTCAACGGTCTACAATCCTTTACATCATGATCAGGATTGTTCGAATAATAAGCACGTCTCGCATTTGTAATTGTACCCAGGAATAGGAGTGCCTTCAATTCTTCTTGCCTTTTATCCATGTTCAGAATCAAAGTTTGGGATCGGATGTTCTGAGCCTGAAGGTTTTTGACTGGTTGCTCGAAATCCATTTGTGCTGAAATAAACAGCGAGAGAGAAATGGGAAGCCTATTGCGGAAACCTGTTATGCAATGTTTATGAATGTAGATGCAATGTTTTCAAGGATCGTTAGAAAATTTAGTTTGCGACATTAGGAAATGACTGGTCACCGCTTCGTCTGAAGAATCTAGGTCTTTATCTTTAAATGCCCTTCTTTGAGAATCAAGCTCACCATACTGAGTGGGTCATCGCCTCTGATTCGGGATACCACTGAATTTGAAAGTATATGGCTAGAGGAAAGTAAATCCTCTTGCCCCTTGATAGGTACTGTGTCTTTGAGTTGGAAGGCATAAGGCCAAAGGAAAATAAATCCTTTTGCCCCTTGATAGGTGCGGTGTCTTTGATTTGGAAGACAAATGGCCAGAGGGAAGTAAATCCTCCTACCCCTAGATAGGAATTTCGTCCTTGATAAGAGCACATGAAATTGTGCAACCCTAAATCCCTAAGATCCTTGAAAGGGTTAGTTTACATGTGATGTTATGATGTCATGCAGATGCAATGCATTAAGTAAAGCATAAGGTCAAATTATCCTACAGGAAAATCCTACAAGGAAATAAAAGGTTAAAGCATAAAGTAGTGAGGAAGAAATGTCTTACAAGCAAATCCTGCAAGGAAATGGAGAGGTTAGATAACAAATCACACAAGAGTCCTTAAGTTTAAAGGTTTGCATGAAGTATGACCAGGTAACTACCCTTCCCCAAAGGTACTTCTAAGGATAATGATGATATCAGCAATGGGTTCTACCAAGTTACTCCGAATTGTCAGCCCCTCCAAAGCACCCTCGAACATGGTACATGCATACCACACAATGATACTTTGAGAGAGAACCTATATGAGTTGTAGTATCGGGTAGCGACTATGCCCTTAACATACATCAAGAGTAGTCCCCCCCCACTACGTTCCTAAAGGCCAAGATGGGTTAAAGGTGACTAAAGGTCCTTAAGCTCCGACTCACCTACAGATATCCACACGAACCTCTCTCATGCAAAAGAGGCATGCGAACACCCATAGAGGCCTAACTTAAGCGTGAACTCTCATATTGAACAATCCCAAGCATGCACAAGGGAGGTCGCCATGACTATGCCACTCCTATCTTAAGGTGCACTCGAATCCGGGTATAGGATTCATCTTCCATTCAATACCTAAAACAACCTTGGAAAATAAAGCAAGCAAACAAAAAATTATTAAAGTGATCCTAAACTCTAAGGTAACCCCTCTTTTATTCGAAAACATCCCCAGCAGAGTTGCCAGTTCTGTAATACGGTGAACTGACTTTTTTATAATGTTGCGGTAAGCAAGAGTCGCCGCCGACTTTTATTTTATCCAATTGGAAAGGAAAAAAGAACAGGAAAGACCTTTGAAAGATTTTGAGTTCGGGGGGTAGATTATGCAAAGGGAATGTGTAAGGCACCCTTTGCATCCATGGTTATCCATGGGCTCTTAATTGCTTAGCTCACTTGTTTGTTTGAAAAGTTTGAGGTGTCGTGTGTGAATAGTAAAAATATTTCGTTAAGGACTTTAGCTTGTAAATAAGCGTACCCATGTTTGAAATTGTTTTAGAAAGAGAGGTGTGAAAAGTAATTTGAATTTGTTTGAATTGAGCAAGCAATTAAGAACTACCTACCCTAAGTTCGTCTTTCTTGTTCTTTAAGTCTTTCGGGTGAAAGGGTCTATCCATACCATAAGAGGGCAGGAAGTCTTTCAATTGGATGTGTGGGTCATCGAAGGGTCATAGAGAATAATCGTTCACCACAAGACTGTCCCTTGCCATAAAGAGGGCAGGTAGTCTAAGGGAAGGATATAATAGTCATTAGGCAATAGTAAGGATACCTTAGCAATCGAAGGGACTATCATCATTTAATCGAGGGACGAGTTCATATTTATCGTAGGCAACTCGAAGGGACTATGATCTTTATATTGAGGGACTATGATGATTTTATCGAAGGCAATAGGTGCTAAGGTATCCCTATATCCGAGGGACTTGACTATTTTGATCGAAAGGCAACCAAGAGGGGGTACCCTAAAGGTGAGTGAGTGCAAGGGTGTTAGATTCAAATATTTAATCTTGAGTTAAGGTTAGCTAGCGATTGATTTTATGTTACCATGCAATCCTATTAGCCATACATCTAAGCAGTTAATAGTGTGCGGAAAGTAAAACGCGGAAAATAAATCCTACGCTATTACATGGCTTCGTGATTGGGAGATACATAATAAAAATCGGGGGATGCGGAAAGTAAAGAGCGCGAAAGTAAAGGCCCTAAATACTATTACATAAAAATTGCGACCTATACATCTTCTAATATTTAAATAACAGAAAATAATTAAATAAATAAATAAATAATGAAGGCGGACTTGAATAAAGACAAAATTTGAATGGCGGAAAAATAAAGGCACGCGACAATCATAGAGTATGGGATGAGAGGAGAAATTCGCAAATAAAAATGCAGTTTTAGGAAGATCATCGTTTAAAAGTTTTATGGCTAAAAAACCTAAGGGTAAAAGCCTAAAACCTAGCATACAGTTTTGATAAGGTTTAAAATTATACCTATCTGATTGAATTATCCTTAGTTTAAATTAATAGAGTTTGTGAACATACGATTAAAGACCATAAAATTAATTATTGGTTAAAATTACTAATTAACTTTAAAATAGATTAATTAACACAGTTATAACCCTAAAATTAAAATGAATTAAATTTAAATAATTAACCTAAATTAAATTACTAACTTAAAACTAACTTAAAAAAAACTAAATCAAATTATTCAAATTATTCTAATTCTATAAAGGAAACTAAAAAGGTTTAATTAAAAAGAAAATAAATAAATAAACATGAGAAACAAACATAGTAAAATAAAACAAAAACAAACCTGGGGCGCATGATTCAGTTAGGTTGATCTGTGAGGATCATGGTGAGCTTGCATTCTGGGCCCTTGGATGGCGCGCTAGGAAGATCTGACGGTCACTGAACGGAGACACGTGATGGAATCCATGGGGAAGCGCATACAGGATCCACTAGATTGTCTCTCCATAAAAATATATGGCTATAGTGGGGATCAAACCAGTCCCCTTGTGGTTAATGTGTATTTACTCTTGCCAGTCTTGCTGCATATGTTTCTTGTTATATATTTAACTAAAAAATAATATATACAAAAAGTAAAAAGATAAATGGGAAAGTCAAAAGGAGTGGTGCGTGGGGCCCCTCGTCATACAAACAGCCAATCAATATAGGAGAGAAAAAGTTGCAATCGTTGACCAGCCAGTCGCAGCGTTACACGCGTGGGGGAGAGAATAACCATTGCTGATCGGCCAATGCCTTTGCGCCACGCCGGATCCACATACTTCATCTTCTTCCTCCAAGTTACCTGCGGATTCCCCTTCGCATTTTGCTGTGAATTCTCTTGCGATAATTCCTTCGATATTCTGCAATTCCAAAAAAACGATAACACGTCCAATAAAAATATGAGGGGGACCCTTCCCCCCTAATTCGGAGGCTGCCAATCCATTGGTGGTACTTTCGTGGCTTGAAAATGTCCGCAAATAGGGATACGAACAACAAGTGTTCCTTTGCCCTAGCCATGGCACTTTCCGTTTCAGCCATCAAAGCTTTACCACAATGGTTCTAACCTGTCCTTAGAACTCTCATGAACACATTAGTGTCGTTAGTTTGGATCAAAACAAGCTATATAACAGAATACGATTTAACATAAGAAAACAAAAAAAGTGAGTTTGCGTACGGATGTTTCAGCATGCATGAGCCAAGGCTTGGGACCTGGACCTACTACTTAATACCTTAGGAACAAGATAAAGTGCGTGAAAGCATTGGAATCAGGCTGCAAGTTGAAACTTGAGAGTGCAAGTTTGAAGGAATTTTTTGGAAGTGGAAATCCTATTTTTCTTTGGCTGCCAACCTCTCTTTTTCGATCCCTCGCTGCAATGTTTGTGTGAATTTATATATGAATGGACTAGGGCAAAAAGAATTGGAAGGGAATCAATATTGATTGAAGAAAAATTTCTTTTGATTTTGTTATGCAATCTTTCTTTATTTGCCCAATTCTATTTTCCAACCCTTCCTTTCACGTGTTATTGGACTTGGTGAATCAATTAGGATTTTAAAAAATAAATCACACAATTTTGGATGATTTTATTTGATTTAATTTTGAATTTATATGAATAAATTCAAAAAATAAAGAAATAAAAATCATAACATGTTATGAGATTATTTTATGGGCCCCCAAGATGATTTTTAGATCAATAAAAAAAAATTAGAAAATTAATCTCAAAATCTTTCATCATTTAATCATGATTTTATTTGGTTTTATTGGAATTTAAATGCATAAATTCAAAATAAAGGAAATAAAGATCAAAATATAAATGTTAATAGTTTTATGGGACTTTCATAGAATCCTTGTCACGTTCACAACCCAACAATATAGGCCCATTACTTAGAGTTTCAAAGTTCTTCACTTAGGGTTTCACGTCTCTTCACAAATTTGGTCCAACTTACACCAATCGCAACTCTCTCAATTTTTAAGGTATGGAGGTATTTTAAGACATTTTTAGAAAGCTTAAAGAGTCCTCTAAAAGCAAATTTTGGTTTCATCTCAATTGAGTCTACCATATTCATGTTATGGTGTTTGAGAAAAAATGATTTTTTTGCGATCCTTTAGAAGGACCTGTAATGTTTTGGCTCATATCTCTCAAATGAAGCATTTTTGGCCTTGGCATGTAAGAGACAAAATTGTAGAGAATTCAATTTTCTTCAAATTGAGCTTTGGATGGAAAATTTCTGATGTTCCATGTAAGAGTTATGGCTGGTCAAAGTTCAGTTGACTTTTATGTCAAAAACCCTAATTTAGAAACTTTAGGTTTTGTTGACTTCTGAACTTTCCTTGATGAATCATGATCAGTCCTTGATCAAATGATGAATAACACTTCATAATGAGGATGTTGACCAAAAATCGGAAGTTTTGACTGTGGTTTGACCATGGTTTGACTCTTAGGTCAACCTGTCGATTATTGATCGTTCGGGCCATTGAGTGAGCAATCTTTTGAATCAGGGCTTGAAACTTGGCATGAGGATACTTTGAATCATATGAGAGACCATGGACTCCCCTTGGGGTATCAGAACCTGACTTTTCTTTGAGAAAGGCAAAACCCTAGTTGGAGGGTTGTTGTTTAGGAGAGTGTATATTCAGTCAAGTATTGAGACTTTGATATTCAAATGAGCTTGAGTATGAAAATATGGTGGGAAAATTTTGGGGTATGATAGAAAGGATCTAGAATTTTACCAAATCTTTCACAAACTTTGAATCTTCTTCAAGAACACACAACCACAAGCCTTGATCTCTCACAATTGATGAAGAAAGTGATGTTTAGATGGAGGTTTAGCTCTAAATTAGTGAGGTTCAAGATGTGACTCACTAATTTTTATGGAAGAAGAAGAGAGCTTTGGGTGAGGGGTTTGGAAGAGATGAGGAGAGATAGAGCAAGAGTTTTCTTGGCTATCAGAGATTGAAAAATGAAGAGGGAAATGCCTCAATTTATAGCACTTAGGCTTGGGAAATTTTGTGGCTTGGAGTTAGGATTGGAAAATAGAATTAGGCTTGGGAAATGGTTTTGGAGCCAAAAAAGAGATCCAATGGTCTTGATGCAATCACATGAGGGTTTATGATCAAATGATGTAGGTAATCAAATACAAGAGCTAAGTCATGCTTCTCATGCTTGCAAATGATGTCAACACTTCCAAAAGCTGAATTTTGCCTTCATTTTTCCAAATTCGCACTGGTGCAATCGATTTACACTTTATGCAAATCTATTTACATTGCTGAAAAAGGCAAAATCTGGGGCAAAAACAGTTATGCAAATTGATTGTTGTCTTATGCAAATCGATTTGCACTGATGGCAGAAGCAAATCTGGTGCAGAAACAGTTGTGTAAATCGATTTACACCTTATGCAAATCGATTTGCACAGTGAAATTGTTGAAAAATGCCCTTTTTGAAGGATACTTTGACTTGGTACCTACAAAACACAAACATCCAAAAGCACAAGGCAATATTTTTGGTATTTTGGTTAGTAAAACAACATATACAAGAAAAATATTGGTGCTTGATGATTCCTTTGCAGATGAATTATACACAATATCAGAAGTAGAATTCTAAGTTGAAAACTTCTTGATTGATGATTGATATGCAAATGACGTATGATCTTAGGGTCAAAAACTGGGGTATAACAGTCAACAAAAAGTCAAACTAAGTGCATTTTGACCTAGTTCATGGATCTTAAAATTTTGCTTACACACTCAAAAATCTTCCAACATGAAAGTTGTAGATCTTGCAAAATAAAACAACTTCTCACAATGCAACTTTTTTCAAGAGATCAATCAATTGAGAGATTTGGACTTTTAAAGTTATAGGTCATAAAAACTTGGAAAAAATTCTAAGTGTTTTTAACCTAGTTTTCTTCAAACTTTGGGCCTGTTTTTCACAAATTTCCCAAAGGATTTTGAAGAAACTCAAAACTAATTAATTGAAGTACATGCTAAGGGCTTCTCCTAAGCCAATTGGAAGCCATTCTATATCAAAATTGTCCCCTATGATCATAAGAGATCAATGGATGGGGAGCTAACTCGAAAACACCATCGTTGCATCTTGAATATTCCTTGAATTTCTTCGTGGCCTAGAAACCAAAAATCCCTCATTAAGTAAGCTCACTATCTCCAATTGCTCTGAGCCTTTTTCCTATAAATACAAGTGCATACTTCAGTATCAAACCACACCAAAGCAACAGAAATCTTGCTTTCTCTCTTCTCTTCTCATACTTAGGTTTTTTAAAGATTCTTTGGCAAGAAGACTCGGATTCTTCAAACTAAAGCTCTTCCTTTGAAAGTAAGTATTCAAACACATCAAGGGAGGTATTTATAGGTGATCCAAACATCTGGAACACTTCTGTACATGGAGAATCATCATCTTCACCTCTCACTTGTAGCTGCATCAGTTGGGGTCGAGCAAGAAGTTCTGGGGAGTTTCAACTCAAGCTAAGCATCTCAACACCTTCTTGGGGAATCACTGAAGCTATCTGGATCACTGCAACAACTCTGTAGCACACTTTGATCAGAGCTCGATCTCCATTTTTGAGGTAAGCTTCATGAACTTCAAACTCCATAATTCACGCATGATAAATTAAAAATGAAGTTACCAGTTGGTTTTTGCACCTTTGAGGATCATTAACCCTCAATCAATTGCATCATATCATGCATATAAAGTATTTCATGTTAAATTTTAGTTTTAGGGTTCTTAGTGTTCATGCGTGTGAATTTTGAATTACACTGAAAATAAATGAAATCAAAGGACACCATCTTAATCCTTGTCCATAAACGAGCAAACTCCATGTTTACATCATTAAGTTTGGTTGAGAAACAAAAGAGATAGAAATTTCAAAAAATCTGAAGCTTGAGGTTGAAGATGAAGATGGTGGCACCATTTTTCAAATTTCCCATCATTGAGTTTATTTTATGGGTGTGTCACTTACGAATTCATTGTAATGTCCCAATGGCTACAGTGCGCGTCCAAAGTCTCTCTTGCCCATGGTCTGGGGTTCGAACCCCCCCCCCCCCCTCAGACCCTTTGTTTTGTTCATTTTAATTTTTTCCTTTCATGCACTTGTTTTAAAATATAATGAGTTAAAGGTATATGTCTAACAAGTCACGCGCGTGGTCCAGATGGTAATAATTTTGGGTGGTAACTTAGAGGGCGTGAGTTCAAGCCCTTTAAGAGACAAAACCTTTATTTTTTTATCACTTTACCATTTCAATTTCTTCACAACTTCAACTAATTAATCCATCTATCACATTAAATCATTTCTCTTTGATTTTTCACACACTTCTCATTTAATATATCTATTTTGATAATATACCAAAAAATCATAAAAAATATATTATTTTTAATATGTTTTAATTAGGTTTAAAATCATATGTTTTAAGTATATTTCAATACTTCAAAATATAGTTTTTTTCTTTAATTTTCAAAGCCTAACATCTTGTACATATTTTTGTGATAAAACTCTAATCAATTAGGTCTTAATTAGGTATAGAGTTTGTCTTTACCCTAATTAAGTTGACTTTTGTCAATATTCCAAACGGTTTTCAAACTCTGATTAAACAGACGATCAGGGCTTTTAGACAACAAAACCTTGTATCATTTCAATTATCTCCAACTGTTTTTCATAAACAGTAAATAAATTTTTCTGGGCCTCCAATAGAGTGTAAGTCCCAACCCCTTTTCATTTTATTTCCAATTCTCAAATACATTAAATAAAACTGTTTTCACAACAGTATTTCATTTTCAATTGATTGTTTCTCATAAACATTAAATATTTTTTTCTGGGCCTCTAATAGAGTGTAAGATCCAACACCTTCTTTCTTTTCTTAGTTTGTTCTCAAAACTGTATTTACAAAATCTTCTCATCTGTTTTCAAAACATTCTTCTGGTATTTGAAGGGCATTATTCCCAGTGAAACTCTTCAGATACCTATGTGACCTAAGGTCCATCTTCACTTCTTCTGTTTTCAAAAACCTTTAACTGTTTATAATAAATATTCAACTGTTATCAATAAACAACCAAGCTACTGGTATGGCTTTGTACATACATCTTCAAAGGCCTTCACTCCATCAAGGTTAGGCTTTATAGCTTTCAATTTACAAGCTTTCATTTAAATTACTGTCAAATATAAACTGTATATATATTCTTTAGAACTAAGTCTGAGTGTAAACCTTAGGACAATTAAACTATATATATATATATATATATATATATATATATATATATATTATAGGACTATGGCCTAGGATTGAGAATTTCTTCCCGGTGAAGGCTCTTTCCTAATTAGAGATCTTTAGTTCAAACCCTCAAGATGAATTATTCCCAGTGAAACATCTTGAAAAAAGCCTTAGAACCAAAATAGGATACATCCACCCAAGAGGAATTATTCCCGGTGAAACCTCTTACCCATTTGCTTAGAGCCAAAATAAGTTCAAAACCACATAGCTTTCTCTTGTGATATAACAAGGACCCTCGATGACCCTCGATTAGTCTCCTCTTGGGCTTTGTACAAGGACCCACAGGCTTCTTAAAAGCATTCCTAGCTTCCTCTTGAGCTTGTATACGAGGACCCATCAGGTTTCTTATCAACATAGGAACAGGTCTTTAGTCACCTTTTATCCTACCCTGGCGAGTTTCTTCTATTCTTAAAACCAGACTTTAAACAAGCTAAGAATGTCTCAATCTCAGTATTGAGTACACCTTTTGGAATGAAAGACATAGACAGTCTCTGTCACCCTTCTCTCCAATAAATTTCCTCCTTAGCAGAGTCTAGGATTCCATATCTGTCTATCCTCAGTCAATGTCAGCCTTAATCTTGGGCTTTAAATAATAAGTCTCAAATAGTAATCATTTTGCCATCATCAAATTCCCTAGAAAGGGTCAGCCTCCATTCATTCCTTCATCTTTAACAAAATTTCCTGGAAACGGTTAGCTTCCAGAAAATATTAAAACTTTCAAAAGATAAACTCTCCAGCAGAGTAAAATCCCTGGAAAGGGTTAGCCTCCAAAATCAGTCCTCTAAATTCATAATTCCCTGGAAAGGGTTAGCTTCCAAAAATTCAGCTTTTAAAAGATAAATCTCACTTGAGGTCAGTCTCAGTCAATAAAAAAAACCAAGTCCTCAGTAGAGTCTACTTTAGGTCAATCATCCAAATAAATTCCCTGTTAGAGTCAATCTTCCAACCTGGGTCTTTCATTCATCAATTTCTGCTTAACAAAAGCACAATCCTCGGTAGGGTTAAACCTTTAGTCTCCAAACAAAAGAGTATTCCTCAATAGAGTTGTCCCCTCTGGGTCAAAAGATCCCACACTAGTAGATCTTTCCCATTTTAAAAAGTCAGCCACAACCTTGGGCTTTGTACAAGGCACATACTCCCTTTAGAGTCAAAACCCTACTCATAGGTATCCCCCTTAAGAGTTAGCCACAACCTTGGGCTTTGTACAAGGCAGATAATAGAGTCTCCCCAGTGAGTCCTTCACCATCAAGTAGCCACAACCTTGGGCTTTGTACAAGGCAGATAAATCACATTTCCTGTGTCAAAAGATTCCTAACCTTCAGGATCTTTTCCCCTTAGCGACATCCATACCCAGTTTCCTCAGCAGTCAGCCACAACCTTGGGCTTCATACAAGGCACAAAAATAGAATCTTCCCTAGCAATGGTCAGCCACAACCTTGAAGGCAAAAAAAAATAATATATTCCCCAATTAAGAGTCAACCACAATTCTGAGCTTTGTACAGAACACCAAATAAAATCCATCAAATAAATACTCTCCAACTAAAGTCAGCCTCAATTCTGGGCTTTATACAGAACACCAAAACCTTTTAGTTTAAGTTAATCCCCGGTGGAGTTATCTTCCAGAGTCAACAAAATCAATCAAAAAGCCTCAAGCTTGGGCCTCATACTAGCCAGCTAAAGTCAAATCTTTTATACAGTAGATAGATATAGCTTATCTCTATAGAGAGATATTTCTCCTATCTCACCACATTCAAACAAACATTACATTTTAATTTTAACCATTTTCCCATTTAGGATTTTGAAATACATGCTCTGGCAAGTTAACCCAGGCATGTGTAACTTTTCCTAATTTGGTTGAGTATCATTCTTTCATTCAAGATGTAGTTGACTGGTATACTTGTACATACACAAGTAAGGTCCCCTCTTGAATGAAATGAATTCAGTTTTTTTGTCACTCTTTTAATGGTTATGGTGGAATAGTATAAATACCTCTTTGTAAAGATGATTTCATATCTCTTTACTGTAAACGGAGATTTAATTCAAGCTTCAACCTTGAGCTTCAATCAAGGCACCAAAAACAATTTATTTCCCAAATTAGTTATCCGAACCACAAAAAGCTCTAACTTCCATTAGGGATATGTAGGCATGAGGTTCACAAGGAATCTCAGCGAGCTAATAAAAAACCAAAAATAGTCTGTCTGTTTGTCTTTAATTCAATTCAATTCTCTCTCCTAACACAAAGGAGAAACTTTCCTAATCAATTAGCAGCAAACATAAACACATAGACACAGAGAAGGTTCCCGTAGAGTACTACGGATATATAGGGTGCTTAAAACCTTCCCTATGTGTAGCAACCTGCCTAAAAATTTCAGCTTTCGAGTCGCCACCTATTCTGAAGGGCGAATAGGAAACCCTACGCAGATAAGAGATTGAGGGTAAGTTATTATAATCAGGCTGAGGGAAGGTGTTAGGCACCCTCAGCCCTTTCCTAAAGGCTAATGTTCAAAAATTAGGGTTGCATGGCAGGATTTGTAAAGAAATGTGGCAAATAGAATTTTAATGACATGATTGAGATTTTGAAGAGGGGGACTCGCCTTGTTGCCAAGTGCCTACGTACCTCCTTAGGGAGGATCAGAGTCTACGTAGTTCGGGAAGGGTTGTACGCCGTTTAGAGTTTGAATTTGATTTGATATGGTTTTTTAGAGGCTTTTTGAATGGCCTATCGTAGTTTGATAATTTGTAATTTTGGATGGATTTGAGAATTATTTGAAAGTGTGGGCGTACAACCCTGATTTGGCACTATTAACCGCAATGATCAATAGATTTGATCACCATAGTTAAAAGATTTGAAATTTGCATCACTACCAATTTTAATCGATTGATTCGATTATCACTAATAATGAATTAAGGTATATTTTAATAATTTTTATAGAATTTTATATGCATTGTTACCCCTCGCAATCGATTGATTCGATTAAAAAGAGTAACAAATTAAATCGAGGAGAAAACGGTTAATCACCACAACTAATAAAATAGTTGCAGCCATTTAACCAAATAATAGAAATCAATTTTTATTTAATTAAATAACATTTTAATTAAAAATATTGTTAACCATAGCGATTAATCGGTTTAATCGGCACGAATAACAAATTATAATTTTTAATAATAATATCAAATATATTTTTTTATTTTACCAAATATAATTATTATGATTAAATATGAGAACCAATTAATTAAACAAACAATTATATTAATTAAACAAATTAGTTAATTAGGTTGTGATTATATGAGGTTGTTAATAGGGCATGTGGTATGGAGGCTCAACCAGGGGCGTCAGATCTGAATGAAAGGATGATTAATGGTCAGATTTTGAGGGATCATGGTAAGACTTATGGTTGAGACTGTATGGAATCAGGGAAGAAAATCAAAGAAAAAAATAAGAGAGGACGCTGGGTATCGAACCCACGTCCCTGGGGTCACAAATCCCCTTTTACCAACTCAACTGGGGCCTGCACGCGTTCAAGAAACGCCTTCATAATAATATATAAAATAAACAGCACATCGCATGGAAACACGCGCGAATTTTCAAACGACCCAATAACAAGGAAACACGTCATCGTCTTCCTCAAGAAGACATCAAAAACCTGCGTATATCAGCTGCGATTTAGCTACGATAATTTTCGTAGCCATGGGGACCTGGAAAATAGCGATTAAGACATACCAACACATAAATATGGCGCACCTGTCCTATCCTCTTCGTATCAATCATACGAATCGGTTCATGCTACTAATTTGACTCAATTTCACGTCTATTAGAAAGCCCTAATTACAACCCTAGAAACTCTATTCGGTCAACAATGGCAGCTCAGTATATAATGCCCAGAAATCCAATTAATTACACAAGAACATTCACAAACATCACACAAACCATAAAACATAAGCAAATCAACACATGGATGCATAAATCGTGCCAATCGAAACAAGGTTTTAAAGGACCTACCTCGGCTTATAGGAGGTTGTTCTGGGGGTGCTGATGACGCGTAAGTATTCAGACACGTTCCTAATCTCTCAACGAAGCTGTTGCAACTTTCAAATTGGATTGAAACACCCTAATTCTCTGAAACCGATCTTGAGTTTCTTGGAGAATTTTTATGTTCTTGCAAGTGCTCTCTTCTGCAGATTTTCCGACCCCTAGTCCACTGGCTTATGTTGTATACTTATAGGAGAATAGAATTAGGTCAAGAAAAGAATCAAAAAGCCTTTGAATCAAATCTTTCCATGTTTGAGAAATTGATTTGATTTCTTGATTTTTAAGTTACTAAACTTGGCTTATTTTGTATCAATTCTTTCCATTTAATTTATGCACGAAAATATGATTATATTTGGTCATAAACTCTGATTGAGAATCACCCAAAATATACTTTCTATCAAACATTTGATTTTTCATTTAATTAAATCATTAAAAATTAATTTTAAATGAAATAAAATTATGTAAAATCAAATAAAATGATATAATTTATGGCATATGTTTTGGATAGCTTGTGGACCAAGTTTGGGTCATAGAATGTAGGCCCATTTGCAAGAGTCTCAATTTTTGCCTTCTTATTTCACCTTTAGTCCCTCAAAATCATCTGACTTTGATCAAGCACATCTCCTTCAATTTTTAAGCTATGAGGGAGTTCTAATACTTTTTAGAAACCTAAAGAGGTCCTCTACAAGCCACTTTGGAACATATTTTTCATTTGGAGCTTTTATCTTGATCATATCCTCTTTGAGAAAAACTGCTTTTGAAGGATGCCTGAAAACGACCTGTAATCTTTTGCTTTGTATCTCTTAAATGAAGCATTTCTAGCCTTGGCTTGTGAGACACAAAGTTGTAGAGAATTCAATTTCCTTCAAAATAGGCTTTGAGTGGGGAATTTCTGATGTTCCATGTGAAAGTTATGCCCAGTCAAAGTTGGGTTGACTTTCTCCTAAGAAACCCTAATTTGAACCTTTTCATATTTGTTCATCTCTGAGTTTCTATTAATGGAATCATGATCAATTCTTGATCAAATGATGGTTATGCACCCCATACTTGATGTTTGCCCAATGATTAAGGTTTGGATCATGCCTTGATTGTGATTGACCTTTCAATTTGGATCAGTTGACTGTGAATTATCTGGATTATTTGAATGAGCCAGGTTTTGGAGTTTGCTCTTAAACCTTGTTATGAGAGAAGTGCGGAAGGTAAATTTTGGGGTATGACAGCTGCCCCTATTTAATTACCTTGGATCGAATGACAAGAGTGTATGGACCTCGCGTCGTTCAGATCGAAGAGTTATTAAATACTGGAAAACCCTTAAATTTGCCTTGAGTTTGAATATGAGTGAAGTGAAATGTCCTGCTAAGGCCTGAGTCTTACATAGCGAGGATTCTTTGTTGGTTGTGTAATTGGCTTGCTATGGTCAGCAAGCCTCCGCAGTTTGTGAAACCCCACTTACTATAGTTCTAGTAAGTTTCCGTAGTTTGTGGACCCCAATAGGATTGCTTGCTATAATTCTAGCAAGTTCACCTGCACCGACAGGGTTATCTGCGAATATCATCCCAGGATTTACCTGTTTCACCAGGGTTATCTGCGAGTGTTATCGCAGAATTTACCTGTACCACCAATAGGGTTATTCGCGAGTGTTGTCGCGAAATTTACCTATGTCACCAGGGTTATCTGCGAGTGTTGTCGCAGAATTTACCTGTACCACCAATAGGGTTATTCGCGAGTGTTATCGCGAAATTTACCTATGTTATCAGGGTTATCTGCGAGTGTTATCGCAGAATTTACCTGTACCACCAATAGGGTTATCCGCGAGTGTTATCGCGAAATTTACCTATGTTATCAGGGTTATCTGCGAGTGTTATCACAGAATTTACCTGTACCACCAATAGGGTTATCCGCGAGTGTTATCGCGAAATTTACCTATGTTATCAGGGTTATCTGCGAGTGTTATCGCAGAATTTACCTGTACCACCAATAGGGTTATCCGCGAGTGTTATCGCGAAATTCACCTATGTAGAGTTTTGTTTTGTAAATGCGTATGTATCATGCTTATGCGTTATGCACATGCCCCTGTTGTTTGTATAATGCGCATGTGTGAATGCTTACACATGTATATGTTGTATGTATACTGATGAATGTATGCAATGATGTATGTATGATAACCCCGTCACCTCATCTCCTTATCACTCATCTCCTTATCACCCATTGCCTTTGTTTAACCTCTTTTGAATTGTTT
The DNA here is from genome assembly GCF_029867415.1 of Vicia villosa. Lineage (NCBI taxonomy): Eukaryota > Viridiplantae > Streptophyta > Magnoliopsida > Fabales > Fabaceae > Vicia > Vicia villosa. The sequence continues at coordinate 333,434 of NW_026705846.1, read as the reverse complement.
GTGAACTCTGGCTCAGTTCGTATTCGAATGACTTGCCGACCCCTTTTTTTTTGTGAAAGGATCCACCTGGGGTAACACCAGTGCAAGGCGTGTGTAGCCTTTCCGGAGATTTTGTCTTTTTGCTTTTGTGTTGCAAGTTTACAAGTTTCTCATGTTAAATCCATGTTAAAGTTTATGAAAATAAATTATCCTTTGCAACTGGTACTGAAATTAGAAATGAAGCGCAGTATGCAAAAAAGAAATTTTATTGATATTGCCTTGAATTGGCGAGTGTACAGAAATGCGAAGAAAGAAAATGACAAATAGAAATGATATTAATATTGCCGTTGCTTTTTGTTATCGAGGGCCCCAATAATCCTTCGACTTCAGAAGTAGATGATTGCACGACCCCTTATCCTTCGTAGTTTGCCTTCGGCTTATGTCCGGTAATCCTGCTTTTGCTAGGAATAGTACTTCTTGACCGCGTCTGAGTTGATTGGGTGCGGTAGCTCATCCCCATCTATTGTAGTGAGGACTAATGACCCTCCTGAGAACACCGTTTTTACAATGTATGGACCTTCGTAGTTAGGTGTCCATTTTCCACGAGCGTCGAGTCGAGGTAACAGTATCTTCTTAAGGACAATGTCACCTTCTTTGTAGGTTCGAGGTCGGACCTTCTTATCGAACGCTTTTTTCATCCTTTTCTGATAGAGTTGTCCATGACACAAAGCTGTCAGTCGCTTTCTTCAATGAGATTAAGCTGATCAAAACGAGTTTTTACCCATTCTGATTCTTCTAATTTTGTGTCAGCTATGACTCTTAGTGACGGGATCTCCACTTCGATTGGGAGGACAGCTTCCATACCGTAGACTAGGGAGAAGGGGGTTGCCCCTGTAGATGTACGTACCAAGGTTCTGTAACCGTGTAGGGCGAAGGGAAGCATTTCGTGCCAATCCTTGTATGTTTTCACCATTTTTTGAATTATCTTTTTGATATTTTTGTTTGCAGCTTCGACAGCGCCGTTCATTTTAGGCCTGTATGGTGAAGAATTGTGGTGTTCAATCTTGAACTCCTCGCACAGCTCCCTCATCATGTTATTGTTCAGATTCGGCCCATTATCGGTGATAATCCTGCTTGGAACCCCATACCGACATATGATATTATGCTTGATGAACCGAGTGACTACTTGTCTCGTCACGTTGGTGTAAGAGGCAGCTTCGACCCATTTGGTGAAGTAGTCTATGGCGACCAATATGAATCGGTGCCCATTTGAAGCTTTTGGTTCTATCATTCCTATCATGTCAATTCCCCACATTGCAAATGGCCATGGTGAACTCAGAACGTTCAACGGGTTTGGTGGTACGTGCACCTTGTCAGCGTAGATCTGGCACTTGTGACAGGTCCTTGCATATTGGAAACAGTCGGCCTCCATTGTTAACCAGTAATACCCTGCTCGCAGTATTTTTCTAGCCATTGAATGTCCGTTTGCATGAGTTCCGAAGGTTCCTTCATGTACCTCCCTGATAATCTCCCTGGCCTCGTTTTATCCACACACCTTAATAACACCGAGTCGTAGTTCCTTTTGTACAGGATGTTTCCACTTAAGAAGAACTTGGATGCAAGTCTCCTCAGTGTCTTTTTATCAATTGTCGAGGCATTCTCCGGGTATTCTTGTTTTTCCAGGTACTTTTTAATGTCGTGGTACCATGGTTTGTTGTCAGACTGCTCCTCAATCGTGAGACAATAGGCAGGTTCGTCGAAGTGTCTAACAGTTATCCGTGGTTCATGGTTTGGCCAGGTCACCTTGAACATAGAGGAGAGCGTTGCTAGTGCGTCGGCTATTTGATTTTCTTCCCTCGGGATATGAGTAAAAGTGATAGTATCAAATTCAGCCGTCAACTCCAGTATAAGGTCTCGGTATGGGATTAGTTTTGCATCTCGAGTGTCCCATTCTTTGTTGACTTGATGGATTACCAATGCTGAGTCTTCGTATACATCAAGGAGTTTGATCCTTAGGTCGATTGTAGCTTCTAACCCCAATATGCATGCTTCGTATTCTGCAATGTTGTTGGTGCAGTCGAAACATAGTCTTGCAGTGAAGGGTAAGTGCCGGTCATCGGGAGATGTCAATACTGCCCCTATGCCATGTCCTAGTGCATTTGAGGCACCGTCGAACATGAGTTTCCATACCAAACCCGGTTCGGGTCCCTCGTCGGGTCCTGGTATTTCATAATCTCTTACTAGCATAATATCCTCATCGGGGAAGTCGAACTTCATAGACTGGTATTCTTCGAGGGGTTGGTGAGCAAGGTGTTCCGCCAGTACACTCCCTTTTATTGCCTTTCGAGTTACATATTGAATATCGTATTCTGACAATAACATTTGCCATCTTGCGATTCTACCCGTGAGAGCCTGTTTTTCGAACACGTATTTCAAAGGATCCATTCTCGATATCAGCCATGTGGAGTGGTTCAGCATATATTGCCTTAGACGTTTGGAGGCCCATGCTAGGGCACAACATGTCTTTTCCAATGGTGAATACCGAGATTCGCAATCCGTGAATTTCTTACTGAGGTAGTAGATAGCGTGTTCTTTCCTGCCTGTTTCGTCTTGTTGCCCCAGTACACACCCCATAGACCTTTCGAGTACTGTGAGGTACATGATTAGTGGCCTTCCGGGTACAGGAGGTAAGAGTATAGGTGGTTCTTGTAAGTAGTTCTTTATGGTTTCGAAGGCTACTTGACAATCATCATTCCACTTGATAGGTTGATCCTTCCTGAGTAGTTTGAATATAGGCTCGCATGTAGCTGTTAGGTGTGAAATGAACCTTGAGATGTAATTCAATCGACCCAGGAAACCTCGTACCTCTTTTTCTGTTTTTGGAACGGGCATCGCTTGTATGGCTTTTACTTTATCAGGATCAACCTCTATACCTCGTTGGCTTACAATGAATCCCAACAGCTTTCCCGATCTTACACCAAATGTGCACTTATTCGGGTTCAACCTCAACTTGTACTTCTTCAGGCGTTCAAACAGCTTATGTAGATTTGTAATATGCTCTTCTTCTGTGCCGGATTTGGCGATCATATCATCTACATATACTTCGACCTCTTTATGGATCATATCATGGAATAATGTGACCATGGCCCTTTGATATGTTGCCCCTGCATTTCTCAACCCGAATGGCATTACTTTGTAGCAAAAAGTGCCCCAAGATGTCATGAATGTAGTCTTTTCCATATCCTCGGGAGCCATCTTGATCTGATTATACCCGGAGAAACCATCCATAAAAGAGAACACTGAAGCTTGTGCTGTATTATCCACCAAGATATCTATATGTGGTAGTGGGAAATCATCTTTTGGACTTGCTTTATTTAGATCCCTGTAATCTACACACATGCGCACTTTCCCGTCTTTCTTAGGAACCGGCACTATGTTTGCAATCCATGGTGGGTAGTCAACCACAGCAAGAAACCCGGCATCGAACTGTTTGAGCACCTCTTCCCTAATCTTACTATCCATGTCTGGTCGAACCCTTCTGCGCTTTTGCCTGACCGGCGCACATCCTTCTTTGAGAGGTAACCTGTGTACCACGATGTCTGTGTCCAACCCCGGCATGTCACGGTATGACCAAGCAAAAATCTCTGCATACTCGTGGAGGAGCTTGATTAGCGTTGCTTTTACGTCCTTACCTAGCGTTGCCCCAATCTTAATGTTCTTGGGTTCTTCATCCGTTCCCAAGTTTATGATTTCAATGGCCTCTTGCGGAGGGAGCATGCTCTTGGATTCCTTATCCACTAACCTTGACAACTCTTCCGGAGGTTCATCGTCTTCCTCATCCCCTTCTTCAGCCTGATTAGCGAGAGCCTCGAGTTTGTATAGGGTCTCAGCAGTATTATTATCGGTGGTGTCAGAAGGTGATCTGCACATGTTTTATGTTTTGTTTTCTTTTATTATGCAGATGTGAACGTGCTTTGTTTGTGCAAGAAATTTATTTGTCATTTTCAGAAATGGAAAAGGAATAAATGCGAGAAAAGACAATATTTTCAATACCAAAATGCAAAGACAATTTTATTAATAAACTTCGAACTTGAAAGTAAATGGGGCCCTTACAAACTAGCTCTATGCTTCGGGCGAGGCATGAGCGTTATTGTTTTTCTTTATTAAAAAAGGGAAATAAAACACACAAAAGCAAATTACTTTGAAATGAAAACTATCTCCGGTATCTCCAGGCTTGTCCAATTCTGAAGCTGTTCTCCTGGCCTGATTTCTCGAATGAAATTGGACGTCCCTTCTCGAGAATCCTGATTGGACACCATAGCCACATGTTCATAACCGCCAGTCACAAAAGTTTTCATTATTGGGGGAAATGGTCGTTCTTCTTTCTTAATGTTTGTGACCTTGGTGGGTTGGTATCCTAACCCCAGGCGATCTTTCTTCTCCAAAACTTCTGGCAGCTTGCCCCAGCCTTTAGTATCTGCGTCTTGTAGGTCTTTCCATGATGTCACCGCCCTTCTTATCTTCTCCACTGGTAGTGTGATAGCAGTTGCAATTTCTAGTGCTTGAAATGCGGTACCCAATGCCTCGTCTCCAGCCTCGATATATCTGTATGAGTTTAGATTGCTGACAAATATATCTTCTTCTCCATTGATGGTTACTATGGAGTTCCCATTCACAAACTTTAGTTTCTGATGGAGGGTGGAGGTGACTGCCCCAGCTGCGTGAATCCAAGGACGCCCTAACAGGCAGGTATAAGCTGGCTCGATTTCCATCACTTGGAAATTGATGCAGAAGGTATGAGGACCGATTACAACGGGCAGATCCACTTCTCCCAACACCGGACTTTGTGATCCATCGAAAGCTTTTACCACCAGGCGACTTGGTCTGACTACCAGTCCTTCTAAGGCTATCTTGTCAAGTGTTGCTTTTGGCATCACATTTAAAGATGACCCTGTGTCGATCAAAACTCTAGCTAGATGAGCCTTCCCATATTGCATGGAGATATGCAAGGCTTTGTTGTGTGACTTTCCTTGTAGGGGTAGCTCATTGTCACTGAAACCTAGGCATGCCCTAGCAGTTAGATTGCCCACCATTCCGTCAAATTGATTGACTGTGATGTCCTTAGTTACATGGGCAGCGTTTAGGATCTTCATCAGAGCATCTCGATGTTTCTCAGAGTGTATCAATAGTGATAAGAGCGATATCTTAGATGGTGTCTGTTGCAACTGATCTACCACTCTATAATCACTCTTCTTAATCAGGGCGAGAAACTCCTCAGCATCCTTATTAGAAGTTTCTTTATCCTTAGGTTCAGCCTCATCACTTGGTCTCATGACAACTTGTTCTCCAGATTGCGTCAAGTTTTCACTAGACGTTGGTTGTACTTGCGCAGTTTTGAATATGCGCCCACTACGGGTCATGCCTCCAGGTCCAACAATGCTTGATACTGCAGTATTAGTATCGGTCTCATATTCCCATGGTACCGCTTTCATCTTGTCCAAAGGATATAGTCCTCTGATTGGGATGATCTTGGTACGCTCTGTCATACCCTAAATTTGTCCTACCCTTTAACTTCTAACTGGCTTAAGCTTTGCATTCATGTACATACATCATTTAGGTCATAATCCATACCCATGCATTCATATCATAGGTGTTATTCAAGGGTCAACAAGAAAAAGCTCCATTGCAAAGAAGTATGATCAAAGAACGAGAAGACTGAGGTATAATCATGTGGCTCTATATTCATTGAAGCCCTCCTGAATTGGGGTGTCTCCCTGCTTCAAATCAGGGCATTGATTAGAGGGTACAAGCTTGCAAATCATCTGGTTCTTTAAATCAGGGCTTCTTTGACCAAAGTCAACCAGTTGACTTTCTGGTCAACATTTAATCGGAAATGGCTTCTATGTGTGGAAAAGTTTTCATACTGGCTATATGGATGTGTTTGCTTGACTGGATAGGAGTGGAAGAGGTTTAATCGGGAATTTCATCAATAGTCGGAAAAATCGGAACAGTTGACTTTTGGGTCAAAATCGGGAAAATTATTCGAATATTGACTTTTGGTGGAAAATTAATCAAGAAAAGTCGAAGAATGGATAAAATCGGGAGTTTGACAAAAGGTTGCCAAAAATAGCAAAAGAGACAAAAATGGAAAGTTTCATACTTAGAAAAATTTTGAAGTTTTGAATCTTGATGGACAGTCCACTTCAGCACTGATTTACACGTGGCAAATGACATTATTTGAAGAAACTCCCAACATCAAAGTTGTTCCTCTCATGGAGGAGAACAACTTTGTAGTTGGACATTTTTCCATTAGAAGCTTGTATGAAGAGTTAAAGTTGTTTGAAGTTACTGAAAATCTATTAGAACCAAGTCACAATCCAAGTCACAATCCAAGTCACAAGCCAGGTCATGCCCAGGCATTTCAGCAAACACATGGCATGCCAAATCTCCAGCCATTTTTAGAGCTCTACAAAAGTGCCATAAATGCAAACTTGGTATGTATCTCTTCCTTGCCATTCTCTCTATCCATTGAAACAAGAATTGGGACAATTGAGCAAATATTGAGTCAAGTGCAAGTCTTCAAAGTTGTACCCTCACCAAGTCACAATGGCATGTCTGGCTGGGCAGATTTTTAGGGCACGCGCGTGGCCTTTTGTCAAACACATGGTGTGCCCACTTTAAATGCACTTTTCTTCTCCCACAAGCCACTATCTTGAACAAGCTTGGTACTGAAATATTCTTTGCCATGCCCTCTATCTAACGAGCCCAAGAGCATTAGTTTTGAATGCGTATGGAACAAGATAGAAGCACATGAAGTCGTGCCCTGGCCAAGGCACGACGCAGCAATTCGCCAGGGCAAAAAAAAAAAACTATGTCACGCTTGCAGGCCCCAGGCAGTGATTCTCTCCCAAGTTCCAGGTCAAGTTATGAGGGCTACAAGCACCTTCTCATGACACTATCAACACCAAAACTATGCTACTCCATGCCCCCTTCAAGATGAGTGCAAGTATGCATGAATTGGTGGCTTACGGAGCGAGCTGCATGCGCATGAAGTGACCACCATGAACATGTTCGCTTGGCAAGAAATATTGAAAAATGCTGCAGCCACCACACATGTGAAGATACACGCACATACATATTACCATACTTAGCCATGCAACTTCTCAAAATCAGAAAGCATGCATGAAGCTTGCCATAATTGCTAAAACTTGTGCACTAAGTATAGCAGGTCCCACATTCAAGAAATGCAAAAGCTATGCTGCAAGCTACATATTCCAAGCCCCATACCAAAGGAAAGCACCTCACTCATCTTACACTCACACTATAAAAGTAGCAACAACTCTCACTTCTCATTTTTCACGATCCACAAAAAACTCACACACTCTCCTCTCTCTCACTCACATTCTTTCTCTCCTCATTCTTCCCCACCCTCTCACTCTTTTCTCACTCCGGCAACCCTTTCCACCACCGCAACCAACCTCACAACTAACTCCGGCCACCGTAACTGACAATCTCAACCAACTCCGGCCGCTACACATCATCCACACTTTCACACCTCGTTCCCAACCCTTGCTCTGCAGTCATGGCGTCATCTTGAAGCCTTGCTCCTCTACGATATGCATACTACACTTTGAAGCTACCTCTCAAAGTTGAAGCTAAAGATTTGAAGACCTACTCCAAGATTTTCGATAGCTACGTGGAGCGCGCGACTTGAGGCATACATCTGCGTTCAAAGCTTGATCAGGTAAGCTCCTTGAGTCTCTTTCGCCACTATAAGCCGTAAACGAAATATCATGCATCTTGTGATTACGTGACTTCATCTTCGGATAAAATGCTTGCTGATATATGTGTTTAATCTAATGTGTGAATTCAACTCGCGAACATGTTCACGCTGTTAGACTTAGAGCGCGGTTTGTTGAAGTTTTGTTTAGGTTAGGGTTTTAAAATCGCGATCTGTTTGCATGATAGAGAAAGAGTTAGCAAAATCTAGTGCCGGATCCGCGATCAGTGACGAATTCTGAGTCGAATGACGTTAATTTCGTGGATTTCTGGAGTTTTTCGTGAACTCCGGCGGCGGCGAGAGGCGAAGGTGACGACCGGAGTTGGTATCTCCGGCGCTGCTGCACTTAATTGTATTCATTTTCTGATTGCATACGTGGCAGGCTGGCATTGGCTGCGTTTTCCGTTCCATTGCGTTTTTGTTCCATTCAAATGAATAGCATGTAATCTGGTGCAATCTGATTGGCTGACGCATGCATTTTTTGTCTTATGTGACTTAACTCTACTTTGACCAATTGATGAAAGATACAGCATGCATGTTACGTTGCATTTCAATAAAAGGAAACCATATAGTAACAATATATGTCACATGCTGGAAATGGAAATAGAATAAATATAGGTGAATAAAATAGGAGTGTTGGGCCGCATATGGCTGGGCCTGGAAGCTTTTCTGAATCACGCCCCTTCGTTTCTAATACACCACCATTCTGGATTGGGCCTCTGAGCGCTACTGCTCTTCGCACACCCCTATTCTGGGCCCAGCTTTGCTTGTGCATAATATTAGTTCATTTAGTTTTTGCTACTTCACCCCCAGGCTGTTAATAAAAACAAATAAAATTGATTTTCTTTGTGTCCTTTGTTGCACATTAATTGTTTTCCTCCTTAAATAAAATTGGTAAAAAGTAGTTTTTGACTAATTAGAATTTTAGGAATATTGTTTCATTAGAATTTTAATTGGTGAATTTCTTTGAATTTTGATTGGTTCATGATAAAAAAAAATAATAATAAATAGTTTTTAGTTTTAATTTTTGAAAATAGCTTTGACATGAATGAAAATGTAAATTGCTTGTGAACATTCTCCATGGTTAGTTTAGATTTTAATTCTTTCTTTTTGTGAATATTCTTCAATATTTTGTGAAATACCAAAAATGCCCCTAGTTGTTAATAATAACCCCTTTTGGTTAATCTCCTTTAGATTTAGTTTAGATTTTAAGTAGGAATTAGAATAACATTAGATTAGAGAATAGGTTAGTGCCCCTCTTTCATTTCTTTTTCTTTTTCAACTTTAAAATACTTAATAAAAATCGATGAAGATCATACCGTTGCTTTATTTCAGGGTAGGAAAGAAATGATCGAGGCGTAGGCCTCGATGTATGTTCTTTCCTACTTAACGGAGAAGAAATGATTGAGGTGTGAAGCCTCGGTGTATTTCTTAACCGTTATTTAGAGAAACGATTGTGGCGTAGGCCTCGATGTGCATTCTCTAAATATTCATAAAAAACTCTTTTTGTATCTCTTTTACTTAGCGGAGAAGAAATGATTGAGGTGTGAAGCCTCGATGTATTTCTTAACCGTTATTTAGAGAAACGATTGTGGCGTAGGCCTCGATGTGCATTCTCTAAATATGCAAAACGAAACTCTTTTTGGTATGATCTAAGTCACAAATTAAAATCCCCCTAAAAAACACCAACCAAAAACACTTCAAAAAACCTAATAAATGTTCAGACTTAAAACAAAAGTGAGGAAGTGATGCGAGACCTTGTAGTAGGTTCTCGTCATCATGGAATTACCCTTAAAAGATACAAACCAATCTCTTTTTCTCCTTCCTAAGGGCAAGTTATCTCCGCTCCATTGCATCCTAGGCTGTCCCCTTGTGCAAGAGCGTGAGCGTTAACGCCGCCCAACTAAAAAACACAAAAACAAACAGAAAATCTTTAGCCGAGCTACGGTAACTCTGATTCCTGAAAAGGATACGTAGGCAGCGGGGTAGGGCCCGTGCGAGTACAATTCTTTATTTTCCCTACATTCTGCATTCATTTCGCATATAGACATAGACATAGTACACACCCTTTAGATAGAAACAAACATAGGTGGATACCATCGAGTACGATGGGCGTGAGGGGTGCTAATACCTTCCCCTCGCGTAACCGACTCCCGTACCTTGATTCTCTGGTCGCAAGACCCTGTTCCTTCCTTTGTTAGGTTTCCTGGTATTCCTTTCCCTTATGGGATAAATATATTGGTGGCGACTCTGTTCATTTTCGCGAGCGTGCGACAGCTGGCGACTCTGCTGGGGACTACCTAAGCAAGTCGATCCTAGCCTTTGTTTGTTTTATTTTATTGGGTGTTTCTTTGTTTGTTTATGTTTACATCTTGTATATATGCTTGCATATCATGTTTATTTCTTGCTTGCATATCATGTTTACTTTCCGCATGCATCTGGACTATATTATGGGTCTCCGTGGAGGCCACATATTTTTTCTGTTTGCAGGTTGGGTGGGATTGTTTCTATGAGGTAAAAGGCCCAATACCCAGGCCAGAGTTGACACATAGGATACCTAGGATAGAGTGGATAGTCATGACGCCGATGAGATGTCAGGTCTTGTCTAGTGCGATCATGAGACCCACGCCCAGTCGAGGTCCAAATGGGGTATCATTGTTGGCATGTAGATGCAACAACATTGGTGCCTCAGGAGGACTGATAACGCTGGTTGCCATTTTGACCTACCCTGACCTAGACTACACCCGTGAGTGGGGAGGGATATACATGACAGGTACCGTTGGTGACTATTCTGTTCTGTTGGTGACTATTGGTTCTCCTGGTATTCAAAAAGGTGTCGGACCTTTGATCTCATGACATCTGACCTACATCAGTTATTTAGAGGATTACACAGTGGTTACTAAGATTATATGGACCTTGATCCCATGTTGTTGCATTGCATAACATCATTTCTTTATCCACTTCATTTATGGGGGATCCTAAAGTCTATTTCCAAAAAAAAAGGAAAATAAAAAAGTAAGGAAAAAATAAAGAAAAAAAAGAAAAGAAAAGATATTCTATACAAAAAAAGAGAAGCTTTGATTCCAAAAAAAGAAAAATGAAAGTGTATGAAAAGACTTTAGGATCTCTCATAAATGAAACATGCATTCATACTATCATGCATTTCATGGTTCTATCAGAAGCTTATGGAGCCCTTTCTATTCAGACTTTGACATCAACAACAGATTTGACTTCTCACCGTTATGTGCTTGAAAGTTAGCATTGGAACAACTTTGTGAGGTTTTTGAGTGAGATGAGAACATAAATGGAGACTAACATGAATCAGTGTATGGAGGTTATTCAAGCCTTTTCTCTTTGACAAGAAGAATTGAGACATGTTCCTCAGAGGCCTAATGGAATGTTAAACTCACCTCAAGAGAAGGTCCTATGAATCAGAATTTCTGAAGTATTGCTGAGATTCCTATCACTGTTAAGGAGGAAATACACCATTGGAAATTGAAGTCTTCAAGTTCCCGATTATTCAAATTGACAAAAGGTTACCTCTTGGAAGAAAGTTTGGAATCCATAAAAAGTCGTGACTCCACTGATTCAGATGTTATTGGTTTGTGCCTAATGCATGATATCAAGAAATGCAAGGATCATCCACTCTCACTCCTAATGATGGATATTGAAGCTAAAATGGTAATCATATCTTGTACATATGTGGAAGTTGCTTGGGGCTCCCGCACGAGGGATAAGAAAGACGCACTCTTATCTTGAGCATTGCATCATTCGCCTTGCTCGAATCCCTAAAGCATTACAAATTCTTGGGTGACTTCGTCAGAATCTTCTTCCGTGTGATAATCAAGAGTGTTCTTCACAATGCTTCTCATTCTCAAGGTTCTACTTCATATATCAGTTGCCTTTTCTCAGGATCTCCTTCTTAGTGGCCTTGCTAGTTAACAGAGACAAGAAGAACATGAGAAACAAATTGATGTGATTCTATTGCCTTGTGCTCATTCGTTTCCTTGTTTGTTGGAATCACAATTGGTTAAGATTCTAGTATTGGGTCTTCTTCACCACAAGTAGCTCTCTTGAGTTGATGATCATACAAGATTCTTCCCGTTTATGATGGCGATTACTACTCTAGCAACTATGCTTGGGGCTCCCGCACGAGGGATAAGCAAGACATACTCTTATCTTGAGCATTGCGTCACTCGCATTGCTCGAATCCCTAAAGCTGGGCAAAAGTTTGCAACTCATGGGTGATTTCATTGGAGTTCTCTTTTGGAGTAATCTGAAGTGTTTGGAAAGAACTGCAGAAAATATTCAAGATCAATAAGTCCAGACGGAGTCAAGTCTCCTCAACAATGGCATTCATTTAGTTTCTTTATTGCATTCTCATTTGTAACATTTCATTGTTTGTTTAAGTATTGCTAGCATGTAAAAACTTGTTAATTTCTGAATGAAAATCATAATACATTGTTTATGTTTGTCTTGAAGCCACCCATTCGTTATCACTCATAAAATGTTTTTGGCATTACGATACCAACTTTACTAATTGCTTGCTTATGCAAAAAGCTGAGGGAGAATGATGAAAAATAAAAAATACAAAATCTCTAGTCATGTGTTTTCGAATAAAACCCTACTGAGGATGTACAGGCATTGTTTCTAATCCCCAAACACCGGAGGAATAAGGGAGATAGACCCTCGATAACCCCTTTGAGCCTTGAAGTAGGAGTTTCTTTTCTAATCATAAAAGACCCTTATTTTAACCTTGGGGCAGGGTAGTGTTCATTTAACTTGATCGAGTGTTCAAAACTCACCAAAAGGGTGTGCATCTAAGGATACAACAATGGTTACCCTTCAAAAGGTTGAGGAATGTCAAAACCGCAATGGTTATCTTTATTCCGTCAAAAGATCCCAAAAAAGGATCAAAACCACAATGGTTATTACTCATCAATCAATGACTCAGGCAGTCACAATCACTTTCAACAAATCAGAGATTCAAGATCACACAACCTTGTTCAAAAAAAAAGGAGAAAAAGAAGAGCCCGCTAAGTCAATAACTTGAAAACAAGTGACTTAGGCAAAAGTTAGGGCATCCCGCTGGACCCCAAAATAAAATTCAAAAGAATTTGTCCAGGCAAAAGTTAGGGAAATAAAAGAGGAAAAAGCAAAGCAAAAGCGAAAAACAAGGATTACAAAATAAAGATCCTCATCAAAAGAACAAAGTTGTGTGATCAGACACCCAAAAAGAAACTGAGTGACTGCCATGTCCGAAAAAACCTCATTGATTCTTCAACCATCTCTAAATTCCTTGTGAGGGATGAACACTCATGTCGAGTTAATTGAACCTAGGAATGGAGAACATCACGGAGGGGGTGGGAACAAAATAATTTTGAGCCTAAAAATCCTTTGTTTCTGAAAACCGTGAACCCGACCACATTACAACCCTTAAAAGTCCTAATTGAAGTAGGGTTTATTTTGAAAGCACACTCCGATGAGATATCGTTTAACTGACTCCCAACGAAGCGAGACTCATATCCATGTTGGTATCGTACTTTTGCTTTATCTTCCATACACAAAAATTGAGGTTGTGTCAACTAGTGATTCAGTCACAAAAGGTCGCAACCTCATAAATAGTTTTACAAACTTCAAGACTAACATAGGCTTTGCATTAGAATCATCATTCTTAGAATTAACATTCTTTTGCATACAAAATATGTGCTTAACATCAAGAAAATTACCATGATGAGAATCAGTAAGTAACTCGATCATGTCAAAGTACAAGAGACTTGAGAACTCCGAGAAGGAAAAGCTAATCATCTCAAATGTTGACCATCAAGGGGCAAGATATCCAAAGAACTCCGTTGGGCATGAACAGTTAATGCTTTCTTTGATTACTCTGAGGGGAAGAGTTTGAAGACTTTGTTGAGCGTGGTAAAGTTGTTTCCACGTTTGTTTGACTTCAAAACAACGAAGGCTTGAGGATTCTAGTAAGATGTACCCAATCTGGGGCAATCATGTCGATAAATCTCTTCAAGCTTTGATCAATCTGGGGTAGTCAAGTCGAGGAATCTCTCTCAAATTCAACCAATCTGGGGCAGTTACGTCGAGATTTGGCAAATCTCTCCGAGGATCCACTGGGGCAATTTCCTTCATGGGTCGTGAAACTTGGGGCACGATCTTCTGAGTTTTATTGTCGCTCCATGACCATAGGAGTTTATTTCTCCTAGAAATTTGGTCTCTCCTCAAGCATAGGAGTTTATTTCTTTCTCCTAGGAGTCGTTCTACTTCCCTAATCAAGGCTCCTCATATGGATTTCTCATCCCCAACATGGTGGATCGAGGGAATCTCCCCAAACTGAAAATCCTCCAAGCAGTGGCACATGGTGAGAAGTCAGAAATTATTCTTCAAGTCAAAGAAAAGTCATTTTACAAATCAAAGTCCAATATCTATTGGCACCTCCACATGGTCCTTAACACTAAGGGGATTCTCCCTGGTGTTTACATCACTAATGCCTTTATTTGGCACTCTGCATATAGTATTCATCGCATATAACATTGCATCCTCAAAAGCGTAGCATATCCATCAAAATGGAGCATTACGCCATAGAAAAATTCAAACATGCATACGAAGCATAAGCCAGATAGTACAAATCATCCCTCGATCAAGACAATGATATTTCCCCATATAAAAAGGTGTCCTTACAAACTCCGATCGATATCTGCTACTACATTGCAAATCTCCTCCACCTACGGTGCCGATACATGGTTTTCTCAATCCCCAGCCTAAGTGTTTTCAATAATCTTCTCGTGCTCCGGCCTCGTTGTTTACCCTCATTCTTTTCATTCTTGTGGATCGTAGGTCCGTTGACCTTATCCTCATCCTTTGCATTCTTGTGGATCGTAGGTCCGTTGACCTTATCCTCATCTTTTTCATTTCTTGTGGATCGTAGGTCCGTTGACCTTATCCTCATCTTTTTCATTTCTTGTGGATCGTAGGTCCGTTGACCTTATCCTCATCTCTTTCAATTCTTGTGGATCGTAGGTCCGTTGACCTTATCCCCATCCTTTGCATTCTTGTGGATCGTAGGTCCGTTGACCTTATCCTCATCCTTTGCATTCTTGTGGATCGTAGGTCCGTTGACCTTATCCTCATCTTTTTCTTTTCTTGTGGATCGTAGGTCCGTTGACCTTATCCTCATCTTTTTCATTCTTGTGGATCGTAGGTCCGTTGACCTTATCCCCATCCTTTGCATTCTTGTGGATCGTAGGTCTGTTGACCTTATCCTCATCTCTTTCAATTCTTGTGGGTCGTAGGTCCGTTGACCTTATCCTCATCTTTTTCATTTCTTGTGGATCGTAGGTCCGTTGACCTTATCCTCATCTTTTTCAATTCTTGTGGATCGTAGGTCCGTTGACCTTATCCTCATCCTTTGCATCTTGGTGGATCGTAGGTCCGTTGACCTTATCCTTATCTTTTTCATTTCTTGTGGATCGTAGGTCCGTTGACCTTATCCTCATCTTTTTGCTTTCTTGTGGATCGTAGGTCCGTTGACCTTATCCTCATCTCTTTCAATCCTGGTGGATCGTAGGTCCGTTGACCTTATCCTCATCCTTTTCATTTCTTGTGGATCGTAGGTCCGTTGACCTTATCCTCATCTTTTCCAATTCTTGTGGATCGTAGGTCCGTTGACCTTATCCTCATCTTTTTCATTTCTTGTGGATCGTAGGTCCGTTGACCTTATCCTCATCTCTTTCAATCCTGGTGGATCGTAGGTCCATTGACCTTATCCCCATCCTTTTCATTTCTTGTGGATCGTAGGTCCGTTGACCTTATCCTCATCTTTTTCATTTCTTGTGGATCGTAGGTCCGTTGACCTTATCCTCATCTCTTTCAATTCTGGTGGATCGTAGGTCCGTTGACCTTATCCTCGTCTTTTTCATTCTTGTGGATCGTAGGTCCGTTGACCTTATCCTCATCCTTTTCAATTCTTGTGGGTCGTAGGTCCGTTGACCTTACCCTAGTTTCTGAGTCAGTAGATCCTATCATTCCATCGGACCCATACTTTCAAATCACAGTTTCATACAACAATCATTTCCATTGAGAACCTGTATTGGCACCGTTATCATGTTACAAGCTACCACCATTCAACCATTACCCATTGTAAATTTCCCACCAGAAAAATAAATTTCTCTTTCCCCAGCAGATATCAAAACAAAAACAAAACAAGGATAACGTTTACACCAACTTCTCTTCAGGACAAATTTCTGGTCTTGGTATTTAATCTTCTTTCACCGTGAATGTTCGAAAGGCTAACGCCAATCTCACCTTCAAGTGTAAGACGATTAAATAGGGGCAGCTGTCATACCCTAAATTTGTCCTACCCTTTAACTTCTAACTGGCTTAAGCTTTGCATTCATGTACATACATCATTTAGGTCATAATCCATACCCATGCATTCATATCATAGGTGTTATTCAAGGGTCAACAAGAAAAAGCTCCATTGCAAAGAAGTATGATCAAAGAACGAGAAGACTGAGGTATAATCATGTGGCTCTATATTCATTGAAGCCCTCCTGAATTGGGGTGTCTCCCTGCTTCAAATCAGGGCATTGATTAGAGGGTACAAGCTTGCAAATCATCTGGTTCTTTAAATCAGGGCTTCTTTGACCAAAGTCAACCAGTTGACTTTCTGGTCAACATTTAATCGGAAATGGCTTCTATGTGTGGAAAAGTTTTCATACTGGCTATATGGATGTGTTTGCTTGACTGGATAGGAGTGGAAGAGGTTTAATCGGGAATTTCATCAATAGTCGGAAAAATCGGAACAGTTGACTTTTGGGTCAAAATCGGGAAAATTATTCGAATATTGACTTTTGGTGGAAAATTAATCAAGAAAAGTCGAAGAATGGATAAAATCGGGAGTTTGACAAAAGGTTGCCAAAAATAGCAAAAGAGACAAAAATGGAAAGTTTCATACTTAGAAAAATTTTGAAGTTTTGAATCTTGATGGACAGTCCACTTCAGCACTGATTTACACGTGGCAAATGACATTATTTGAAGAAACTCCCAACATCAAAGTTGTTCCTCTCATGGAGGAGAACAACTTTGTAGTTGGACATTTTTCCATTAGAAGCTTGTATGAAGAGTTAAAGTTGTTTGAAGTTACTGAAAATCTATTAGAACCAAGTCACAATCCAAGTCACAATCCAAGTCACAAGCCAGGTCATGCCCAGGCATTTCAGCAAACACATGGCATGCCAAATCTCCAGCCATTTTTAGAGCTCTACAAAAGTGCCATAAATGCAAACTTGGTATGTATCTCTTCCTTGCCATTCTCTCTATCCATTGAAACAAGAATTGGGACAATTGAGCAAATATTGAGTCAAGTGCAAGTCTTCAAAGTTGTACCCTCACCAAGTCACAATGGCATGTCTGGCTGGGCAGATTTTTAGGGCACGCGCGTGGCCTTTTGTCAAACACATGGTGTGCCCACTTTAAATGCACTTTTCTTCTCCCACAAGCCACTATCTTGAACAAGCTTGGTACTGAAATATTCTTTGCCATGCCCTCTATCTAACGAGCCCAAGAGCATTAGTTTTGAATGCGTATGGAACAAGATAGAAGCACATGAAGTCGTGCCCTGGCCAAGGCACGACGCAGCAATTCGCCAGGGCAAAAAAAAAAAACTATGTCACGCTTGCAGGCCCCAGGCAGTGATTCTCTCCCAAGTTCCAGGTCAAGTTATGAGGGCTACAAGCACCTTCTCATGACACTATCAACACCAAAACTATGCTACTCCATGCCCCCTTCAAGATGAGTGCAAGTATGCATGAATTGGTGGCTTACGGAGCGAGCTGCATGCGCATGAAGTGACCACCATGAACATGTTCGCTTGGCAAGAAATATTGAAAAATGCTGCAGCCACCACACATGTGAAGATACACGCACATACATATTACCATACTTAGCCATGCAACTTCTCAAAATCAGAAAGCATGCATGAAGCTTGCCATAATTGCTAAAACTTGTGCACTAAGTATAGCAGGTCCCACATTCAAGAAATGCAAAAGCTATGCTGCAAGCTACATATTCCAAGCCCCATACCAAAGGAAAGCACCTCACTCATCTTACACTCACACTATAAAAGTAGCAACAACTCTCACTTCTCATTTTTCACGATCCACAAAAAACTCACACACTCTCCTCTCTCTCACTCACATTCTTTCTCTCCTCATTCTTCCCCACCCTCTCACTCTTTTCTCACTCCGGCAACCCTTTCCACCACCGCAACCAACCTCACAACTAACTCCGGCCACCGTAACTGACAATCTCAACCAACTCCGGCCGCTACACATCATCCACACTTTCACACCTCGTTCCCAACCCTTGCTCTGCAGTCATGGCGTCATCTTGAAGCCTTGCTCCTCTACGATATGCATACTACACTTTGAAGCTACCTCTCAAAGTTGAAGCTAAAGATTTGAAGACCTACTCCAAGATTTTCGATAGCTACGTGGAGCGCGCGACTTGAGGCATACATCTGCGTTCAAAGCTTGATCAGGTAAGCTCCTTGAGTCTCTTTCGCCACTATAAGCCGTAAACGAAATATCATGCATCTTGTGATTACGTGACTTCATCTTCGGATAAAATGCTTGCTGATATATGTGTTTAATCTAATGTGTGAATTCAACTCGCGAACATGTTCACGCTGTTAGACTTAGAGCGCGGTTTGTTGAAGTTTTGTTTAGGTTAGGGTTTTAAAATCGCGATCTGTTTGCATGATAGAGAAAGAGTTAGCAAAATCTAGTGCCGGATCCGCGATCAGTGACGAATTCTGAGTCGAATGACGTTAATTTCGTGGATTTCTGGAGTTTTTCGTGAACTCCGGCGGCGGCGAGAGGCGAAGGTGACGACCGGAGTTGGTATCTCCGGCGCTGCTGCACTTAATTGTATTCATTTTCTGATTGCATACGTGGCAGGCTGGCATTGGCTGCGTTTTCCGTTCCATTGCGTTTTTGTTCCATTCAAATGAATAGCATGTAATCTGGTGCAATCTGATTGGCTGACGCATGCATTTTTTGTCTTATGTGACTTAACTCTACTTTGACCAATTGATGAAAGATACAGCATGCATGTTACGTTGCATTTCAATAAAAGGAAACCATATAGTAACAATATATGTCACATGCTGGAAATGGAAATAGAATAAATATAGGTGAATAAAATAGGAGTGTTGGGCCGCATATGGCTGGGCCTGGAAGCTTTTCTGAATCACGCCCCTTCGTTTCTAATACACCACCATTCTGGATTGGGCCTCTGAGCGCTACTGCTCTTCGCACACCCCTATTCTGGGCCCAGCTTTGCTTGTGCATAATATTAGTTCATTTAGTTTTTGCTACTTCACCCCCAGGCTGTTAATAAAAACAAATAAAATTGATTTTCTTTGTGTCCTTTGTTGCACATTAATTGTTTTCCTCCTTAAATAAAATTGGTAAAAAGTAGTTTTTGACTAATTAGAATTTTAGGAATATTGTTTCATTAGAATTTTAATTGGTGAATTTCTTTGAATTTTGATTGGTTCATGATAAAAAAAAATAATAATAAATAGTTTTTAGTTTTAATTTTTGAAAATAGCTTTGACATGAATGAAAATGTAAATTGCTTGTGAACATTCTCCATGGTTAGTTTAGATTTTAATTCTTTCTTTTTGTGAATATTCTTCAATATTTTGTGAAATACCAAAAACGCCCCTAGTTGTTAATAATAACCCCTTTTGGTTAATCTCCTTTAGATTTAGTTTAGATTTTAAGTAGGAATTAGAATAACATTAGATTAGAGAATAGGTTAGTGCCCCTCTTTCATTTCTTTTTCTTTTTCAACTTTAAAATACTTAATAAAAATCGATGAAGATCATACCGTTGCTTTATTTCAGGGTAGGAAAGAAATGATCGAGGCGTAGGCCTCGATGTATGTTCTTTCCTACTTAACGGAGAAGAAATGATTGAGGTGTGAAGCCTCGGTGTATTTCTTAACCGTTATTTAGAGAAACGATTGTGGCGTAGGCCTCGATGTGCATTCTCTAAATATTCATAAAAAACTCTTTTTGTATCTCTTTTACTTAGCGGAGAAGAAATGATTGAGGTGTGAAGCCTCGATGTATTTCTTAACCGTTATTTAGAGAAACGATTGTGGCGTAGGCCTCGATGTGCATTCTCTAAATATGCAAAACGAAACTCTTTTTGGTATGATCTAAGTCACAAATTAAAATCCCCCTAAAAAACACCAACCAAAAACACTTCAAAAAACCTAATAAATGTTCAGACTTAAAACAAAAGTGAGGAAGTGATGCGAGACCTTGTAGTAGGTTCTCGTCATCATGGAATTACCCTTAAAAGATACAAACCAATCTCTTTTTCTCCTTCCTAAGGGCAAGTTATCTCCGCTCCATTGCATCCTAGGCTGTCCCCTTGTGCAAGAGCGTGAGCGTTAACGCCGCCCAACTAAAAAACACAAAAACAAACAGAAAATCTTTAGCCGAGCTACGGTAACTCTGATTCCTGAAAAGGATACGTAGGCAGCGGGGTAGGGCCCGTGCGAGTACAATTCTTTATTTTCCCTACATTCTGCATTCATTTCGCATATAGACATAGACATAGTACACACCCTTTAGATAGAAACAAACATAGGTGGATACCATCGAGTACGATGGGCGTGAGGGGTGCTAATACCTTCCCCTCGCGTAACCGACTCCCGTACCTTGATTCTCTGGTCGCAAGACCCTGTTCCTTCCTTTGTTAGGTTTCCTGGTATTCCTTTCCCTTATGGGATAAATATATTGGTGGCGACTCTGTTCATTTTCGCGAGCGTGCGACACGCTCTTGCGTAGGTATCATCACTGGTGGTCTAGAGCATGGGATAATCAATGGTTTCCTTGCCCCTTGGGCAGGTATCATTAAAGGCTCGTTTCTTTCCACCATCGCCACATATTCCTCTTCAGGGTGTTCCTCCAGTTGGATCAATCCTTGATCCATGAGCCTTTGCAAAGTGTCTTTGAAAGCTTCGTTATGTTCTAGGATGAACCCCTTTATAAGAAGATACCTCTTAAGTGCATCTATGGGGGAGTTCTGTTGTTGAACCAACTCTTGCTCATTGACAACTTCTATTGCATTGACTGCGTCTTCATGGTGTGGCATCGGATTTGTTTTCACATTGGGTTTGTCAAAGGCGATCGCCCCTGACTCAATCAGATCTTGGACTATGTGTCTAAAAGCCCAACATTTCTCCAAGGTATGTCCAGGAGAATTGGCGTGAAATTCACACCTTTCATTCGGTTTGTAGTTGGGTGTGATCTTGCCTGGAGGAAGAGGTGGCAGTGGCCTAACTTCTACCAAGGATTCATTTATTAAATATTTCAGAATTTCTTTCTTGGAAGTAGGTAGCGGATCGAATCTCCTTTGTCCTCCCTGAAACCGGTTTTGTTGTGGTGGATATGATATGGGAGGTCTGCTCTCCTGATGCCCTACAACATTAGTCTCTCCTTCCTTCTTCTTTGTGAAGTTGGGGGTAGGCCTCTTCGCCTGATAGGAGTTAGATGATGCTCCTTGTATTTTCCCGCTCTTAATTCCGTCTTCTATTCTTTCACCAATAACCACTAAATCTGAAAACCCTGAGGACACACTCCCTACCATTTTATCGTAGTATGGCCCTTGTAATGTAGCCATAAACATTTTTACGAGTTCTTTTTCCAACAGGGGAGGTTGGACTCGGGAGGCCATTTCCCTCCATCTCTGTGCATACTCCTTGAACGATTCCTCTTTCTTTTGTGACAAATTTTGGAGTTGCATCCGATCGGGTGCCATGTCCAAATTGTATTTATATTGCTTTAGGAACGTATTAGCAAGGTCGGTCCAGCTTCGGATGTGAGACTTCTCTAATTGCATATACCAGTCAACCGATGCTCCACTCAAGCTATCTTGGAAAAAATGTATCATCAACTTTTGATCATGAGCATAAGCAGCCATCTTTCGCACATACATGCGTAAGTGACTCCTCGGACAAGAGAGTCCTTTGTATTTTTCGAAATCGGGGACCTTGAATTTATGTGGAATTGTCAGGTCCGGGACTAAACTCATCTCAAAAGTGTCCACGTCGAAAGCATCATATCCTTCTACAGCTTTCAGTCTCTCTTCCAATGCCCTGATTTGTCCGCTGTCCTTAGAATCCTCTCCGGAATTAGTATAGTTCAGCTTTGGTTGGGGAACTTGATTTGTGTCATTGGTGTCCCCATATTGCAGGTCCAGATAGTCCTCATCCCTAAGAGAATTATTGGCAGGAATGTGAACTGTGCGGGATGTCCCTTCCTTCTGAACGGCAGGGATAAACCCTTCTCGGGAGGCTTCTCCCTCTTCATGAATCGTAATAACCCTTTTTGAAGAGTGAGCATTTGCCTTGTGAGGGTCGTGACCCTTAACATATCCTAGCAATGGGTTTTTATCATTCGGCATTTCTTCATACTGCTCCTGAATTTCCTTAGCTTGGTCTTGTTTATCCTTAAGGTCTTTCATGAAGCTCAGCATTTGGGCCATTCCTCCCTTGAGGTCTTCAACAGTACCTTTCAGCTGGGTCATTTCCTCACGAAGGGCGGCTTGGTTCTGTTCCAATTGTTCCATTGCCTTTTTCTTCTGAGATCTTGTCTGAATCAGCGGTTGAGTTGCAATGGTGTGACCGGAGATGAAGATAGTTTTTCTTTAATGCTTGGTAATTAAATATGACATGCATGATATGAATGTTATGCTTATGCTATGTTCATGTCTTATCCACATTATTATAGTAAATATACATTCTTTTTTTTTTGAATCTTTTTCTTCTTTTTTTTTCTTTTTTTTTTTTGCATATATTTATTTGGTGAATATTATAGGAACAATAAGTAAATGCGAAAATAACCACACTTTATTAATTGAAAGGAAATACCACTTCATTGTTGGTTTACAAAAGAGGAAGGGAAACTGAAATTAAAAATACTCAAAATAAATTGAATTAAAAGTACTTGAAATAAAAGCAACAAGGAAATATCATAAAGCTAAGAACGCCTTTGGATGTCTTCTTTGAACTTGTCCACCATGCTCCTACAAAGCTCCATAAACTCTTTGACGACTTTAGGAAGGATGATGGGAGAGGATTCTGCTCTTTCCAAACTTTTTGGAATATCCAGGATTAGATCATTACACAAGAAGACTAGCTTATCATGATCCTCACGACATTTTTCATATTCTTCAAGCATCTTAGGAACCATGCTCACATGCTCATTTGCCGTGAAAATAATGGTGTAGAGTTTCTTCCAATAGTCTTTTTCTTCCAGGGCTGCCTCGTATTCCTCCTTTTGTCTTGTGAATACTTCCCTAAGTGATACCATAGCTTGAAATGCTCTTTCGTACTCACCAGTGCGCTGTAAAAGTTCTTCTTCCGTGGTTAATCTTCTTGCGTGCTCTTGTTGTCCAGTATTGAGGGCTTCTTGAAGATCATATTTGAGACCTCTTATTTCATCCTCTTGATCTTTAGTCCTATCAGTTAATTCAAAGATTACAGCTTCCAGATTCTTCTCAGATTCTGCTTTGTCATGGGAAGCCTTTTCGTAACGCCTTCTCCACTTTGCAATTTCCCTATCCGCTTGTTCCAACCTCTCATTATGTGCTTCCAGATTAAAATTAGCACTCAGAACTCCTTCGGTTGCACGTTTCCTCTTACCCCTTTGTCTATCATTCTTCTCCTTCATGGCTTGAAGTTCTTGATTTTTCTCTTTGAGGTCAAAGCGTAGTTGACTCTTTTCGTTGGTAAGTTGATGCAAATCAAGTTCTAGTTTCTCTTTCTCCTTTTGGGATGCCTCTAGGGCAGCCTTGATTCCTTCTATCTCTTCGATGGATAGAGGAACAGGATCGGGAGAATCAGGCTTGTATGCGGGATCCACAACAAAAGGTAGCAAAATCTTTCCAACTCTTTCTTGAACCCATGTGGTGTAAGGTGCTTTTGCAATTGCATTCTTTGGCCCAAAATATTTTCTTTGAACCTGACTCCAAGCCTGAATTACTCTTTTCAATGTTCTTGGTGCACCTTTCCCATTATCATGCAAGATCAATTCTTCTATTTGTTGTTCGGAAGGTTCACTATCCATAGAATGTCCTAATTGACGCAATGCTAAAACGGGGTTATAATTAATACAACCAAGAGTCCCCATTAATGGCACATTGTCGAAATCTCCACATTTGTAAATGATCCTATCAGATTTTAATTTCTTTGCATACCATAAGATAGAATCTGCTTTAAGAGCCCTTAGCTTTTGAGACCACTCGTTCCTAGCAAGCTCTTTGATAAAGCAACTAGATTTGTAGAGATGAGAAGTCAACCAAGAATATAGCCAGTGGACACAACAAAATAGCATTCCTTTCTTCTTTTCGTACTTCATATGAATAGCATAGTAAATATTAGCGAGGATAGTTGGCGTAGGATCTTTTCCATAAACCTTAAAGGAGGAGAAAGCATGAATAGCGGCGGGATCAACATAATCAACATTTTTTGGCAATAAAACAACTCCAAAAATCAAAAGAGCTAGTAAATGTCCACAAATGTCCCATTGTTTCTTTTGAGCATACATTAAAGCTTGATTTTCTAAGTAAGATCTTTTGATCCCATGCACATCCCCATCAGTTTTGTAATTAGTCTTCAATTCCGTAGCAGATAACCCCAAAGCTTTTGCCAAATCTGAAAAGTCAACTTCTTTACCCACACCAGTATAGAATTCTTTTTTAATTTTTGAGAACCCCAAAGTAGCATCTATCTCTTCCAAAGTTGGAGCCAACTGAAAGTCTTGAAAAGTGAAGCACCTAAGCGGAGGGTCATAAAATTGAACCAAAGCAGTAATTGCTTCTTCTTGTACTCTCACCCTTAGCAAGTCCAAAATGTTCCCATAGCGGATTACAAACCTATCCAAAGCACTTGATGGTAATTTTTCCTTGATTATTTTCAGCTTCTTGATATCCGGAGTGGAAACGGAAAAGTGAACAATGGTCTTCTTGGTACTCATCCTTCCTACACATTCACCAAACAGAATATATTTTTACATTTATATTACATATTTTTTTATTTACTATTTTTTGTGGATAAAACATGATGAGGATGCAAATGAGAGATGATGCATGCAAACACATAAAAAAAAATCATAGCAACAAAAATATATAAAACATAATATTTCAAGAAACCCAGGTTCATAGGTTCGACGTAGGGGGCTCTAGGGAGCCAACCTTTTATGGGGGTTCTAGAAGGTCTCATGGGGTCATTCGTAGCCTCCGAGACTCTTTGTCTCTTCGGATTTTAAAACGACTCATTTTATCCATGAGGTTCGAATTTTTGGGGTAGGTTCTCGGAGAGATCAGCCAAGTATCCAGTCCAGCCCTCAACAAAGTCAAGCCTCGTTTTGGACATTTCCGAACACTCAACCCACTCCGAGTGGAGTTATCAGTGAGATTCGTAGGAGATTCGTACTCCCCTATTGATCTCAAAGTTAACTCCCACACTTAGGGTTTAACCGACATGAAAACAGAGCAAAATATATAATAATAAAGGCAAATATTTTCAGGCAGATAAAAACATAAAACAAATAAACAAATAAATAATTTAATGTTCATTAAAAGATAAACCTCCCCCAAACCCTAAATGTGGCAATTTGCCAACCCTAAAATGGCCACAAACCCTAAACCACAAACCACGAGCCATAAACCTAAACCCACTCAAGCCTTAGGAGCATAATAATTAACCTAATAGTGTTGTCCCCAGCAGAGTCGCCAGCTGTAGCAACCTGCCTAAAAATTTCAGCTTTCGAGTCGCCACCTATTCTGAAGGGCGAATAGGAAACCCTACGCAGATAAGAGATTGAGGGTAAGTTATTATAATCAGGCTGAGGGAAGGTGTTAGGCACCCTCAGCCCTTTCCTAAAGGCTAATGTTCAAAGATTAGGGTTGCATGGCAGGATTTGTAAAGAAATGTGGCAAATAGAATTTTAATGACATGATTGAGATTTTGAAGAGGGGGACTCGCCTTGTTGCCAAGTGCCTACGTACCTCCTTAGGGAGGATCAGAGTCTACGTAGTTCGGGAAGGGTTGTACGCCGTTTAGAGTTTGAATTTGATTTGATATGGTTTTTTAGAGGCTTTTTGAATGGCCTATCGTAGTTTGATAATTTGTAATTTTGGATGGATTTGAGAATTATTTGAAAGTGTGGGCGTACAACCCTGATTTGGCACTATTAACCGCAATGATCAATAGATTTGATCACCATAGTTAAAAGATTTGAAATTTGCATCACTACCAATTTTAATCGATTGATTCGATTATCACTAATAATGAATTAAGGTATATTTTAATAATTTTTATAGAATTTTATATGCATTGTTACCCCTCGCAATCGATTGATTCGATTAAAAAGAGTAACAAATTAAATCGAGGAGAAAACGGTTAATCACCACAACTAATAAAATAGTTGCAGCCATTTAACCAAATAATAGAAATCAATTTTTATTTAATTAAATAACATTTTAATTAAAAATATTGTTAACCATAGCGATTAATCGGTTTAATCGGCACGAATAACAAATTATAATTTTTAATAATAATATCAAATATATTTTTTTATTTTACCAAATATAATTATTATGATTAAATATGAGAACCAATTAATTAAACAAACAATTATATTAATTAAACAAATTAGTTAATTAGGTTGTGATTATATGAGGTTGTTAATAGGGCATGTGGTATGGAGGCTCAACCAGGGGCGTCAGATCTGAATGAAAGGATGATTAATGGTCAGATTTTGAGGGATCATGGTAAGACTTATGGTTGAGACTGTATGGAATCAGGGAAGAAAATCAAAGAAAAAAAATAAGAGAGGACGCTGGGTATCGAACCCACGTCCCTGGGGTCACAAATCCCCTTTTACCAACTCAACTGGGGCCTGCACGCGTTCAAGAAAAGCCTTCATAATAATATATAAAATAAACAGCACATCGCATGGAAACACGCGCGAATTTTCAAACGACCCAATAACAAGGAAACACGTCATCGTCTTCCTCAAGAAGACATCAAAAACCTGCGTATATCAGCTGCGATTTAGCTACGATAATTTTCGTAGCCATGGGGACCTAGAAAATAGCGATTAAGACATACCAACACATAAATATGGCGCACCTGTCCTATCCTCTTCGTATCAATCATACGAATTGGTTCATGCTACTAATTTGACTCAATTTCACGTCTATTAGAAAGCCCCAATTACAACCCTAGAAACTCTATTCGGTCAACAATGGCAGCTCAGTATATAATGCCCAGAAATCCAATTAATTACACAAGAACATTCACAAACATCACACAAACCATAAAACATAAGCAAATCAACACATGGATGCATAAATCGTGCCAATCGAAACAAGGTTTTAAAGGACCTACCTCGGCTTATAGGAGGTTGTTCTGGGGGTGCTGATGACGCGTAAGTATTCAGACACGTTCCTAATCTCTCAACGAAGCTGTTGCAACTTTCAAATTGGATTGAAACGCCCTAATTCTCTGAAACCGATCTTGAGTTTCTTGGAGAATTTTTATGTTCTTGCAAGTGCTCTCTTCTGCAGATTTTCCGACCCCTAGTCCACTGGCTTATGTTGTATACTTATAGGAGAATAGAATTAGGTCAAGAAAAGAATCAAAAAGCCTTTGAATCAAATCTTTCCATGTTTGAGAAATTGATTTGATTTCTTGATTTTTAAGTTACTAAACTTGGCTTGTTTTGTATCAATTCTTTCCATTTAATTTATGCACGAAAATATGATTATATTTGGTCATAAACTCTGATTGAGAATCACCCAAAATATACTTTCTATCAAATATTTGATTTTTCATTTAATTAAATCATTAAAAATTAATTTTAAATGAAATAAAATTATGTAAAATCAAATAAAATGATATAATTTATGGCATATGTTTTGGATAGCTTGTGGACCAAGTTTGGGTCATAGAATGTAGGCCCATTTGCAAGAGTCTCAATTTTTGCCTTCTTATTTCACCTTTAGTCCCTCAAAATCATCTGACTTTGATCAAGCACATCTCCTTCAATTTTTAAGCTATGAGGGAGTTCTAATACTTTTTAGAAACCTAAAGAGGTCCTCTACAAGCCACTTTGGAACATATTTTTCATTTGGAGCTTTTATCTTGATCATATCCTCTTTGGGAAAAACTGCTTTTGAAGGATGCCTGAAAACGACCTGTAATCTTTTGCTTTGTATCTCTTAAATGAAGCATTTCTAGCCTTGGCTTGTGAGACACAAAGTTGTAGAGAATTCAATTTCCTTCAAAATAGGCTTTGAGTGGGGAATTTCTGATGTTTCATGTGAAAGTTATGCCCAGTCAAAGTTGGGTTGACTTTCTCCTAAGAAACCCTAATTTGAACCTTTTCATATTTGTTCATCTCTGAGTTTCTATTAATGGAATCATGATCAATTCTTGATCAAATGATGGTTATGCACCCCATACTTGATGTTTGCCCAATGATTAAGGTTTGGATCATGCCTTGATTGTGATTGACCTTTCAATTTGGATCAGTTGACTGTGAATTATCTGGATTATTTGAATGAGCCAGGTTTTGGAGTTTGCTCTTAAACCTTGTTATGAGAGAAGTGCGGAAGGTAAATTTTGGGGTATGACACTATGTATAACCGACCTCCCGGACTCCAGAATTTCTAGTCTAGGTGAATCCCCATACTTAGCAAACTCCTAGGGTTTATTTGAGATCTTTTTCCCCTTCCTCTTTCGTAGGATAATTAAAAAGTTCATGTGTTATCGTAGGAAGAACTGAAACAAAATTCATCCCGCCCCGGGCGCATTCTCCTTCGAAATTTCGCGTGAAGGGTTTAGCGTTCCGTCCTCCCAAGTGAAACGGGGAGGTAAAAAACGACACCACGCCCATAAGACGGAAAAATGGACTCACTACCAGTGTTAGGGATAAACCGGAAAGCAAATGGATAATCCTTAGCTTACAACGGTTCACGCCTAAGCCCTTGAATACAGTGATAGTGGACAAGGAACCATCCCTAAAAACAAATAAGAAAAAAATATTTGTAATAAGTGTGAAAAAAAGTTATTTGTAACTTAATAATGGGATTTGGAAATCATCTTTAGTAGGGTGCATGAGTCTGTCATTTGCTTTGTCGTCTATTTACAACCTTTGTACATATTGGAGTATAGGTAAACAAAGCATCCAACCCATAATTCCATTCGTGATTGGACTCCAAGTCGATGAAATATTTAAGGTAAGTTACATCCACGTAGTTTTTACTTTTGTCCACAGACATGGACATGTCAACCAAGAACACGAAGAAGCACCTCAGTGCATACTCCCTGTGGTAGCCAACCCAAAGGTCGTAGGCTTCCGGGTATTCGGTTATATCCAGGTTGTTTCCATACAACACCGCCAACCAAGA
The DNA here is from genome assembly GCF_029867415.1 of Vicia villosa. Lineage (NCBI taxonomy): Eukaryota > Viridiplantae > Streptophyta > Magnoliopsida > Fabales > Fabaceae > Vicia > Vicia villosa. Next base: position 304,166 of record NW_026705846.1, on the reverse strand, counting down.
AAACTTTGCATGTGCACCCCTGGATTTCCTACACTGCTCAAAGGCTTCCTCAGGGTCAGCTCCTAAATAAAACACCATCATATCCATTGTATCAGCCCTGGAGATCTTGGAATGATCAAGTAACTTTCCTCTGATGGGAAGGTGTAAGAGGCAAGCGACATCATCTAATGTAATAGTCATCTCGCCAATAGGGAAGTGGAAAGATGACGTTTCACTGTGCCATCTCTAAATAAATCCAGCCTTCATGCCATGGCTAATGATGTTGTACCCAGAAGCACAAAGACTTGCAAGCCTAGAGTTTTGGAGTACATTTTGGAACCACTCTTCTAGAGGCTGATAAAGATTGAAAATCTTTCATGCATGGTTCATTGATTTTCAAACATCATGGTGCACACTGAAGGATAGAAAAACACTTAGAAAGGGGGGGTTTGAATAAGTGTAGCTTTAAAAACTTGACAGATAAAAATAAATTGCACAGTTATTTTTATCCTGGTTCGTTGTTAACTAAACTACTCCAGTCCACCCCCGCAGAGATGATTTACCTCAACTGAGGATTTAATCCACTAATCGCACGAATTACAATGGTTTTCCACTTAGTCAGCAACTAAGTCTTCCAGAGTCTTCTGATCACACACTGATCACTCCAGGAACAACTGCTTAGATACCCTCTAAGACTTTTCTAGAGTCTACTGATCAACACGATCACTCTAGTTACAACTGCTTAGTTCACTCCTAAGACTTCCTAGAGTATTCTGATCCACACGATCACTCTAGTTACTTACAACTTAATGTAATCAATTCTAAGAGTTTACAAATGCTTCTTAAAAGCGATAATCACAACTGTGATATTTCTCTTAATCGTTTAAGCTTAATCTCACTAAAATATTACAACAGCAATGTAGTGAGCTTTGATGAAGATGAAGATTCTGAGTTTTGATTTGAACAGAGTTTCAGCAAGTTGATATTCACAGAATAGATGTAGAATTCGTTAACCTTGCTTCTCATCAGAACTTCATATTTATAGGCGTTGGAGAAGATGACCGTTGAATGCATTTAATGCTTTGCGTGTTCCGTACAGCATCGCATTTAATGTTATACGCTTTTGTCAACTACCTCGAGCCTTGTTCACGCTGTGTCTACTGACGTAGCCTTTAATAGCTTTTAACGTTCCTTTTGTCAGTCAGCGTAGCTTGCCACTTGTACTTTCTTCTGATCTGATGTTTGTGAATACAACGTTTGAATATCATCAGAGTCAAACAGCTTGGTGCATAACATCTTCTGATCTTCTGACCTTGAAGTGCTTCTGAGCGTGATACCATCTTCTGAGCTTCAGTGCTTCTGATCTCATGTTCTTCTGATGCTTCCATAGACCCATGTTCTGATTCTGCTTCGACCATCTTCTGATGTCTTGCCAGACCATGTTCTGATGTTGCATGCTGAACCCTTTGAGACAAAGCTTCTGAGCGCTGAATTATGCGTACTCTTTATATATATTTCCTGAAAGGGAAATTGCATTGGATTAGAGTACCATATTATCTTAAGCAAAATTCATATTATTGTTATCATCAAAACTAAGATAATTGATCAGAACAAATCTTGTTCTAACAATCTCCCCCTTTTTGATGATGACAAAAACATATATAAATGATATGAATTTGCGATCAGAAAGAACAGTCGGCAAAAGACGAATTACACAGCTATAGCATAAGCATATGAATATGTCTCCCCCTGAGATTAACAATCTCCCCCTGAGATAAATAATCTCCCCTTGAAATAAATACTCAAAGAACTTTAATAAAAGACTTCCCTGATTATTTTGGTAGAGACGATCATATAAGCTTCTTGTCTTCAGAGAATTCATAGCTTCTGACTTCTGCTTCCATAGGACAGCTTCAGAACTAGAATTTCCTTAGATCCCTAGAACACTCACAGCTTCTGATTCCTGCTTCCATCTAGGACAGCTTCAGAACTTGAATTTCTTTGATCTTCTGAACATTCACAGCTTCTGATTTCTGCTTCCATTCAGGACAGCTTCAGAACTTGAATTTCTTTGATCTTCTGAACATTCACAGCTTCTGATTTCTGCTTCCATTCAGGACAGCTTCAGAACTTGAGTTTTCTGGATCTTTTAGAACATTCGCAGCTTCTGATTTCTGCTTCCCTCGGATAGCTTCAGAGCTTTGAATTTCTACCAACATCACTTCATGCTAGATTTGTATCAGAACATTGTTGAATGTACCAGAGCATCATCTGAGCATCTCTACATCCTGAAATGTTACAGAACAAAAACTAAACGACAAAAGTCAGCATGAACGAGTTAGAACATAAAATGTATGTTTGAACACATTATATGAATCAGAGCCATATAGGCTGAAATAATGTATTAGAGCAAATAATGTATCAGAGCCATAACATTATATGTATCAGAGCAAATAGAATTTTGTCAGAATAAATAGACAAATATAGATCAAATTCTATTATCAGTGCTTCTGATTCATTCTTCTTTCTTGCTTCTGATTTCTGAAGCTTGACAGCACTCAGCTTGCTTCAGTTTCCATGGTTTTGCTTCTTGTGTTTGCTTTGAAGATTCTCTTCAGTATACCTGCAAAACACTTAAACCATATAGAACTTGCAGTTCTTGTTAGTGAATGTGTGGGAGCTTTACCCAGCAACTGATAGATTTAATCAAATCATTTATCATTTATCTTTCTCCCCCTTTTTGTCATAACATCAAAAAGCAATATTTCAAAAGAATTAGATGCATAAAACGACAAATAGAGTCACTGGAATGTAAAAGCAAAGAAACTTTTTCATTGATAATCAAAAAAGGATTACAAGAAGATGTTTAACAAGCAGATGCAACAAGGAAAATAAAACTACTAAGACCAAATCCTAGGACCCTAGCTAAGACAACGTCTGTGCCAGCATGCCATGAAGGAGTGAAACGCCTCATTGACTGCTTCTTGGGCTTTCAGGCGAGGGATCAGGGAGACTTGGTCCTGATGCAGATCTTCCACCATCTTTACCAGAGACAACATTCTCAGCGGGTGAAGATGAAGAGATCATGATGGGTTTGCAGAAAAATGAACAGGTAGGGTTTGATATGGAAGAGAGAGAGAGAAAAAACTTGATGAGGAATGCAAAGAGATAGAGAAAGATGAGAGGGAAAGAGAAGAGTTTGAAGAGTATTTAAAAAGAAAATAAAATGAAACGAATGATGAAAAGCATTTAATGTTACGTGACGTGAGGAGAGATGATAAAGACAACTGAGGTGACTAGCACAGTTACCTATGGTCGGCGTCCCTTCAACTGCACGCGCGCTTATCCATGAATAGTAACGACAGGTTTACTATCCCGAGATAAAAACGTAACAGCTGTTTTGCTTTAAAAGAGGCTCTGAATCAACTTAGACAATGAAACGTTAGTAATAACTGAATCATAATTTCTAAAAGATTTCAATCAGAACTTCTGATATATAAAAAATAATCCATTTTCATTTCAGAAGATACTCATACATGAGAACTTCTCATCTTCTCATTCTGGGCATAAATCCATACTGATGTTCTTCAGAATGAACTTAAACCTATCTTCAGCCAGGGGTTTTGTAAAGATATCAGCCCATTGATGGTCTGTATCAACAAAGTTTAAAGATATAACACCCTTCTGAACATAGTCCCTTATGAAATGATGTTTAATCTCAATATGTTTAGCTTTTGAATGAAGAATAGGATTCTTAGATAAGCATATAGCAGAAGTATTATCACAGAATATAGGAATGTTACTCTCAAATATCTGATAATCTTCTAACTGACTCTTCATCCAGAGCATCTGTGTACTACAACCAGCAGCAGCGACATATTCTGCTTCTGTTGTTGATAGAGCAATAGTTGCTTGCTTCTTGCTGTACCAGGAGATCAAATGACTTCCAAGAAATTGGCAACTTCCTGAAGTACTTTTTCTTTCAATTCTGTCTCCAGCATAGTCAGCATCGCAGAATCCTACTAAGTTGTATTCTTTAGATTTTCTGTAAACTAAGCCAACATTAGTAGTACCTTTCAGATACCTTAGAATTCTCTTAACAGCAGTTAAATGAGATTCTCTAGGATCTGATTGGAATCTAGCACACAAACAAACACTGAACAGAATGTCAGGTCTAGAAGCAGTCA